>NC_053129.1:33745027-33750027 GCF_010015445.1 Perca fluviatilis
ATACAGTATTAGGGGACCACTAAGGTCTATATAAAGAGACTTCAGATACGTATTAGGGCACCCTAAGGACATATAAAAGAGACTTCAGATACAGTATTAGGGGACCACTAAGGTCTATATAAAAGAGACTTCAGATACAGTATTAGGGGACCACTAAGGTCTATATAAAGAGACTTCAGATACAGTATTAGGGACCACTAAGGTCTATATAAAAGAGACTTCAGATACAGTATTAGGGGACCACTAAGGTCTATATAAAAGAGACTTCAGATACAGTATTAGGGGACCACTAAGGTCTATATAAAGAGACTTCAGATACAGTATTAGGGACCACTAAGGTCTATATAAAGAGACTTCAGATACAGTATTAGGGACCACTAAGGTCTATATAAAGAGACTTCAGATACAGTATTAGGGGACCACTAAGGTCTATATAAAAGAGACTTCAGATACAGTATTAGGGGACCACTAAGGTCTATATAAAAGAGACTTCAGATACAGTATTAGGGGACCACTAAGGTCTATATAAAAGAGACTTCAGATACAGTATTAGGGGACCACTAAGGTCTATATAAAAGAGACTTCAGATACAGTATTAGGGGACCACTAAGGTCTATATAAAGAGACTTCAGATACAGTATTAGGGACCACTAAGGTCTATATAAAAGAGACTTCAGATACAGTATTAGGGGACCACTAAGGTCTATATAAAAGAGACTTCAGATACAGTATTAGGGACCACTAAGGTCTATATAAAGAGACTTCAGATACAGTATTAGGGGACCACTAAGGTCTATATAAAGAGACTTCAGATACAGTATTAGGGGACCACTAAGGAGCAGCATGGCACCGACATATGACCGAGTTATACAACCGGAGATATATATAACCGGAGATATATAATTCAGAGATATATAGTGGGAGATATATAGTGGGAGATATATACCGGGAGATATATACAGAGAGATATATACTGGGAGATATATACAGGGAGATATATGGGAGATATATACTGGGAGATATATACTGGGAGTTATATGCAATCAGATACACCAAACGGAGATATATATGGAGATAAAATCGGGAGATATACACCGGAGATATATAATCGAGATCGAGATATATACCGGAGATATATTAACCGTGGAGATATATATATGGAGATATATGGGAGATAAGCATATTGTGGGAGTTATATACAGGGAGATACATACCGGGGAGTTATATACTGGAGATATATACCGGGAGTTATATAACCGGAGAGAGACCCAGTACGCGGTGAGTAGTGGGAGATATATAATTGGGAGATATATAATTGGGAGATATACGTACAGGGAGATATATACAGGGAGATACATACCGAGCATACACTGAGATACAACTGGGAGATATATAATCTCTGAGAGTATATACCTGGGAGATACACACTGAGATATACACTGGGAGATATATACCTGGGAGATATAACACGGGAGATATAACGGGGAGATAAACGGGAGATCATAGGGAGATATATATACGGGAGATACATACGGAGATATACGAATTATACTGAGATATATACTGGGAGATATATACTGGGAGATATATACTGGGAGATATATACTGGGAGATATATACAGGGAGATATACCCGGATATAGGGGAAACACACTGAGAACTACAGGATATATAGGGAGATATATAGGGAGATATATACTATATACACTGGGAGATATATAAACGGGAGATACACACACTGGAGATACACAGGAATATACACATGGGAGATATATACGGAACCGGAGAAAGCGGGAGAACACGAGATACACGGAGATCCCAATACGAGATACGAATATACCGAGACACGGGAGATCACACACAAACGATATAGGGGAGATACAACGAACACCGAAGAAAGGAGACAGAACACAAAAACAAAGACATAACAGACCACAGAAGACAGAATACAGAAAATAGAGAGAACATAAACAAGAACATGCCCCGGCTACAAAAAATAGAATTACACAAGAGAGAGGGAGACAAGAACAAGAAACACACAAAGACATCGGAGACACAGACACAACACGATGAGACAAAGAGAAGACACAACACAGGAGACACACAGGAGACACACAGAGAGAGACACAGAAGACCGGTGAGGGAGGCATGATTGAGAGATACGGGAGCATAAGGGGAGCAGGCACGGAGATATATACACAGGAGGACACACAGACACGACAGACACACACAATGAGAGCACAGGAGAACAGTGAGACAGCACTAGGAGAGAGACACACACACACTGAGAAGACACACAGACAGTGGAGAGACACAGACAAGAGACACAAGACACTGAGACACACTGGAAAGACACTGAGACAGGAGACAGTGAGACAGGAGACAGACACTGAGACACCACAGACAGACACAGGAGACAGACACAGAGAACTGGAGAACTGAGAAGCAGTAGACACTGAACACAGGAGACAGGCAGTGAGACACAAAGAGACACCGAGACAACACGAAAGACAAACTGAGACAATGAGCAGACAGTGGAGAGAGACAAGGTGCAGTGGAGACAGGAAAGAAGACAGAGAAGTGACACAGAGGAGCCAGAGCACACATGAGGCAAACACAGAGAGGAGACACAGGAGAGACACAAACACAGACACAACACACACTGAACACTGAGAAGGCACGAGAGACAGAATGAAAGAGACACGGAGACAGACACGGGAGGAGACACAAACACAGGCAGGAGGAACACCACAGAATAAGGAGAGGCATGAACAGACACACCGGAGACGAGACACTGTTAGACAGACACGAGACAAACATAGGTGGAGAGACAGGACATGCAGGCACTAAGATGGAAATGTGGACACACAATCATATACGAGGAATAGAAAGCCAAGTAGACACCAGAGACGACCGATAATATGGTGAAGAAAGAACACGGTGGAGGAAGGAATAGTGAACTGGAAATGGAACCCCTATGATGATCTGACAGGAAACACACACACACACACACACACAGACACACACACACACACACACACACACACACACACACACACACACACACAGACACACACACACACACACACAGACACACACAGACACATGTACACAGGCACATAGACGCACACACACACACACACACACACAAAGACACACACACAGACACACACACACACAGACACACACACACAGACACACACACACAACAGAACACAGACACACACACAGACACACGCACACAGACACACACACACAGACAACGCACACAGACACACACACACACACACACACAGACAGGCAGCACACACACACACAGACAGACAGACACAATAAACACCATATACACAGAGACACACACACACACACACACACACACACACACAGACATGAACGGAACAAACAGAACCACACATGCAAGCGACCACAGACACACACACACACACACACACACACACACAGGCAGACAGGCAGACAGACAGAGACAGACACACACACACACAAAACAGAACACGCATATACACACACATGCACAGACACACAGACAGACAGACAGACAGACAGACAGACAGACAGACAGATAGACAGACACACACACACACACACACACACACACAGACCATTCAAGATCATTAGAAAAATAAGAGAAAGCAACAAAGATTTTGAAAATAATCATCATGAAAGTTGAATAATCGAAGAAAAAGAAACGCAAAAAAAACAGAAAACGCAAAAACATCAAATTAAACGACAAAAACATTGAAAGAAAACTACAAAAAAATGTTAGAAAAAAGCCAAAATATTGACAAAAAAGGCCCAAAACGTCGGGGGGAAAAAACCACCAGAAACGTTGAGTTTTAATGATCTCACCTGTTGGATCTGAACGCCATAACCTACGAACTCATCGTCCCACGACGTGTTTCGGTAAATGTCGTCCACACGATCAATCAGTTCGATCTGGAAACACAGACAGGTTGGTCCAGTATTAGGGTTCTGAAACTGGTCCAGTATTAGTCCAGAACCGGGCTGTAATGTAACCCTACAGGACTAATGTTCAGCATCAGTTAGAGTCACTAAAAGTTCTGTTGTTGCTGCTGACAGACTCAGATTATTATTCTAAGTGTCTGACAACATTATGGGATGGATCCCTACAGAGAGAGACCTTTTAGTTAAAGAGTAAGATCCTTTTAGTTTAACATGAAACAGCCCTGAAATCACCATCACCAAACTCCACCAGACTCCATGTAAATAATCAGGACTTTTAGCGTGTATAGAGCCAGCATATCTCCACCAGACTCCATGTAAATAATCAGGACTTTTAGCGTGTATAGAGCCAGCATATCTCCACCAGACTCCATGTAAATAATCAGGACTTTTAGCGTGTATAGAGCCAGCATATCTCCACCAGACTCCATGTAAATAATCAAGTATTAGCTTTAGCGTGTATAGAGCTAGCATATCTCCACCAGACTCCATGTAAATAATCAGGACTTTTAGCGTGTATAGAGCCAGCATATCTCCACCAGACTCCATGTAAATAATCAGGACTTTAGCGTGTATAGAGCTAGCATATCTCCACCAGACTCCATGTAAATAATCAGGACTTTTAGCTGTATATAGAGCCAACATATATTCCACCAGACTCCATGTAAATAATCAGGACTTTTAGCGTGTATAGAGCCAGCATATCTCCACCAGACTCCATGTAAATAATCAGGACTTTTAGCGTGTATAGAGCCAGCCTATCTCCACCAGACTCCATGTAAATAATCAGGACTTTTAGCGTGTATAGAGCTAGCATATCTCCACCAGACTCCATGTAAATAATCAGGACTTTTAGCGTGTATAGAGCCAACATATCTCCACCTGACTCCATGTAAATAATCAGGACTTTTAGCATGTATAGAGCCAGCATATCTCCACCAGACTCCATGTAAATAATCAGGACTTTTAGCGTGTATAGAGCCAGCCTATCTCCACCAGACTCCATGTAAATAATCAGGA
>NC_053129.1:33760027-33770027 GCF_010015445.1 Perca fluviatilis
CTATTTATAACAGCTGATCTCACCCAAATCCGCTTTTACTACAAGAGATATATGAGCCACAACCGATAAAAACACTGATAGGAGAACACACAGGACTCACAAGGTAGGCCTGCTGTCAGCTGGAGCCCAAAATATGAAAGTACATCACACAGTACTGCAGGAAGATGAAGGAAAGTACAATGTGATTACTGTTTACTACTTGGATTTAAACACGGTATAAACACACACACAGAGAGAGACACACACACATATACAGCAAGACACACACACACTAACACACACAGAGAGAGACACACACACAGAGACACAGAGAGAGAGAGACACACACACACACAGAGAGAGACACACATATACAGCAAGACACACACACACTAACACACACAGAGAGAGACACACACAGAGACACAGAGAGAGAGAGACACACACACACATACAGTGCCTTGCGAAAGTATTCGGCCCCCTTGAACGTTTCGACCTTTTGCCACATTTCAGGCCTCAAACATAAAGATATAAAACTGTAATTTTTTGTGAAGAATCAACAACAAGTGGGTCCCAATTATGAAGTGGAACGAAATTCATTGGCTATTTCAAACTTTTTTAACAAATAAAAAACTGAAAAGTGGGCGTGCAAAATTATTCCAGCCCTTTTACTTTCAGTGCAGCAAACTCTCTCGAAGTTCAGTGAGGATGTCTGAATGATCCAATGTTGCCCTAAATGACTAATGATGATAAATAGAATCCAGCTGTGTGTAATCAAGTCTCCGGTATAAATGCACCTGCTCTGTGATAGTCTCAGAGGTCCGTGTAAAGCGCATGAGCGCATCATGAAGAACAAGGAACACACCAGGCAGGTCCGAGATACTGTTGTGGAGAAGTTTAAAGCCGGTTGGATACAAAAAGATTTCCCAAGCTTTAAACATCCCAAGGAGCACTGTTCAAGCGATAATATTGAAATGGAAGGAGTATCAGACCACTGCAAATCTACAAAGACCGGCCGTCCCTCTAAACTTTCAGCTCATACAATGAGAAGACTGATCAGAGATGCAGCCAAGAGGCCCATGATCACTCTGGATGAACTGCTGAGATCTACAGCTGAGGTGGGAGACTCTGTCCATAGGACAACAATCAGTCTTATACTGCACAAATCTGGCCTTTATGGAAGAGTGGCAAGAAGAAAGCCATTTCTTAAAGATATCCATAAAAGTGTCGTTTAAAGTTTGCCAAAAACCCACCTGGGAGACACACCAAACATGTGGAAGAAGGTGCTGTGGTCAGATGAAACCAAAATCGAACTTTTGGCAACAATGCAAAACGTTATGTTTTGGCGTAAAAGCAACACAGCTCATCACCCTGAACACACCATCCCCACTGTCAAACATGGTGGTGGCAGCATCATGGTTTGGGCCTGCTTTTCTTCAGCAGGGACAGGGAAGATGGTTAAAATTGATGGGAAGATGGATGGAGCCAAATACGGGACCATTCTGGAAGAAAACCTGATGGAGTCTGCAAAGACCTGAGACTGGGACGGAGATTTGTCTTCCAACAAGACAATGATCCAAAACATAAAGCAAAATCTACAATGGAATGGTTCACAAATAAACATATCCAGGTGTTAGAATGGCCAAGTCAAAGTCCAGACCTGAATCCAATCGAGAATCTGTGGAAAGAACTGAAAACTGCTGTTCACAAACGCTCTCCATCCAACCTCACTGAGCTCGAGCTGTTTTGCAAGGAGGAATGGGCAAAAATGTCAGTCTGTCGATGTGCAAAACTGATAGAGACATACCCCAAGCGACTTACAGCTGTGTCGCAGCAAAAGGTGGCGCTACAAAGTATTAACTTAAGGGGGCTGAATAATTTTGCACGCTAATATTTCAGTTTTTATTTGTTTAAAAGGTTTGAAATATCCAATAAATTTCGTTCCACTTCATGATTGTGTCCCACTTGTTGTTGATTCCTCACAAAAAATTACAGTTTTATATCTTTATGTTTGAGGCCTGAAATGTGGCAAAAGGTCGAAAAGTTCAAGGGGCGAATACTTTCGCAAGGGGCACTGTATATACAGCAAGACACACACACACACTAACACACAGAGACACACACATATACGAGACACACACACTAACACACAAAGAGAGAGACACACACACACACACACACACACACAGAGACACACACACATATATACAGCAAGCACACACACACACTAACACACAGAGAGACACACACACACACATATAAAGTGAGACACACACAGAGACACAGAGAGAGAGAACGACAGAGAGAGACACACACACATATATACAGCAAGACACACACGCTAACACACACACAAGAGACACACACACATATATACAGCAAGAACACACACACACTAACTAACACACACAGAGAGAGACACACACAGAGACACACATATACAACGAGACACACACACACTAACACACACACACAGAGAGAGACACACATATACACACACACACACACACACACACACACACACAGAGAAACACACACAATGACACACACACACACACACACACACACACACACACACACACACACACACACACACACACACAGATACACACATATATAACGAGACACACACTCACTAACACACAGAGAGAGACACACACACACAGACAGACAGACACACAGAGAAAGACACACACACACACACACACACACACACACACACACACACACACACACACACACACACACACACACACACACACTTCACGGAGACCTCCGTTGACCGCAGCGGCAGGGTCAGGTTTGAATGTCGGCATATGATTGGTAGTCTACGTTCGCCGGCTGACCGTAGACAGATCGGCTCTCTGATTGGCCCAGAGTCTACAGTGAACGTAGACTCTGGGCCAATCACGGGCCGTAACTGTAAACTGCAGCAAGTGCTGCCGATTAGACACTTTTGATATAGATGGATAGATAGATAGATAGAGAGAGAGAGAGAGAGAGAGAGAGAGAGAGAGAGAGAGAGAGAGACAGACAGACAGACAGAAAGACAGACAGATAGATAGATAGATAGATAGAGAGAAAAGAGAGTGAGAAGAGAGAGAAGAGACAGAGAGAGAGAGAGAGAGAGAGAGAGAGACACACAGACAGACAGACAGACAGACAGACAGATAGATCTCGTCCGCCTAAACTGCAGGCTTATCACGCGCAGTGCATGATGGGAAAAATGCTCTAATATCCGTGTTTTTTCAATGTTTCGTGTGTCCAGCTCTTTTCCACCAGACATACCGACCACCACAAGATGGCTGTCTTTACTGTAGGTTAAATTCCGATAACTTCTGCTCGTAATGTGTGTTTTATTAAGCGTTATAACCACGGATGTTAAGACAACAGTTACGAACCGTCACAGAAACTCGTCGCTGTGAGAAAGACCCCCCAGACTGTGACGTGTGCAAATCATACTTACCTGGCAGGGGAGACACCATGATCAGTAAGGTGGTTCACCCAAGGCGAGGATAGCCATTGCACTGCGGCTATCTGACCTTTGCGAATTCCCCAAATGCGGGAATCTCGACTGCATAAATTGTGATAGTGGGGGACTGCGTTCGCGCTCTCCCCTCATATCCGGTTCAAAGTAAGGTTTAATAGACGGAGGCGGGAAATGCACGCACAACACACACAGGCAGACCTCTACACGGACCCACACACACGCACACAGAGAGACACGCACTAACATACACACACAGAGACACACACACATACAGACACAGAGACACACACACAGAGAGACAGACACACACACACAGAAAGAGACACAGACACGTGCGCGCACACAGAGAGACACACACTAACATACACACACAGAGACACACAAACACACACATACAGACACAGAGAGACACAAAAACACACACACCCACAGACACAGAGACACACACATACAGACACATAAACACACACACATACATACACACAAAGAGACACACAAACACACACACACCCACAGACACACAGAGACACACACACACACACACACAGACACACACACGCGCGCACACACACAAACAGACAGACAGAGAAAGAGACAGACACACACACAAAGAAGAGACACACACACACACACACACACACACACACAGAAAGACACACACACACACACACACACACACACACACACACACACACACACACACACACACACACACACACACACACACACTTCACGGAGACCTCCGTTGACCGCAGCGGCAGGGTCGGGTTTGAATGTCGACATATGATTGGTAGTCTACGCTGACCCGTAAACAGTTCGCTCTCTGATTGACCGAGTCTACAGTGAACGTAGACTCTGGGCCAATCGCGGCGTAGACCTTTTCTCTATGTGTGTTTGTGTTTTGTTATGTGAATGAAGTGGAGGTGAGGAGTGATGAGTGTGTGTGTGTGTTGTTGTGGTGTGTCTGCCTTTATGTATTATTCTGTGTTCGTGTAGTGTCGTTTGTGTGTCTGCCTGTGTGTCGGTCTATATGTTTGTGTGATGTGTGTGTGCCTAGTGTGTGTGTGTGTGTGATGATGCGTGTGTCTGCCTGTTATTGTCGTCTGTGTAATGTGTGTGTGTGTTAGTGATATTGTGTGATGTTGTGTGATGAGAGTGTGTGTGTCTCTCTATGTGTGCTCTGCCTATTGTGTGCTCTGTGTGTAATGTATGCTTATTGTAGTAGTCTGTATGTGTGTGTGTGTGTTGTGTGTGTGTGTCTGTGTGTGTTGTGTATCATGTTTGTGTGATGTGTGTACCTGTGTGTGTCTGTGATTATGTGATGATTGTGTGTCTGTGTGTGTTGTGTGTGATGTGTTATGTCTGCCTATTGTGGTATTGTATCGTGCGTATGTGTGTGATGTGTGTGATGCCTGTGCGTTTCTGTGTGTGTGTGTGTGTGTGTGTGTGATGTGTGTGTGTGATGGTGTGTGATATTGTGTGTGAGACAGTATGTGTATTGTGTGTTGGTGTGATAGGTCTCTAATGTTGTATGGTTGTGTCTGCCTGTTGTTTGTCGTCTGTGTATGTGTGTGTGTCTATGTGTGTCTGCCTGTGTGTGCCTGTGTCTGTTAGTGTGTGTCTCTATGTTGTGTGTATTGTCTGTGTGTGTCTGTATGTGCCAGTATACGTAAGATATTGTGTGTATGTAGTTTAATATTTAATGATAAAATATTCCAAAATAATAGTTACTTTGTAATAACTTTTATAATTTCATATAACCTATGTTTAAAAAAATGCACATTTTCAACGTCTTGTGAAACGTCTGCGTCTCTTATGCGCAAACTTGTAATATAATATAATCAAACTATTTTATTTTTTAATTATTGATAACGTCTAATTGTAGTAAAATCCAACATATTTCAGGGAGAAAGTGTAATAACGTGTAGTTCACATTTCGGACTGTGGGGGGCAGCAGAGTGACGTAGAAGAGCGTTCGGTCCACCGGAAGTGACAGACGAATAAGTAAACTCCAAAACAAACCTTCTACATGTGGACATGTGGGCGGACTACAGTTTAAATATATAATAAACTACAAACTGAAGACGCTTTTTGAGAAGTGAAAATGGACGAAGAGCAAACGGTAATGTATGCTGCACGTGTGTGTGTTAACGTTGATAAAGATGAAAGCGTTACGTTATAAAACGTTGCGTTAGCTAGTCGCTCCGCACCAAACTCCGTTTAATTATTCGTCATGTTTGTGTCTTTTCGCGCATAAAGACGAATTACCGACAACATTTAACATAATTTTAGACATTTTTCCGAATGTATACGACGCAACGTAACAATCGGCACACGTTACGTCGAGTAAAAAAGGTATTTTGAGGCACATTTGCGGATAACTGTAACCTAGCTGAGTAGCGTGGGCTCCATCTAAACTCTGTTTAAATGACGTTGAATTGTCCTACAGCCGACCGTGTTTATGCCGAATTTACTGCAAAGATGGGAACAGCTTTTTAAGACATCTTTAAGCGTTTTTAAGTCTTCGTCGCATTTCCCATCAAAAAAATAAATGTTTAAATGTTCATTTTATGAATGAAGTCTGACCGAGTTGTTAATATTCAAAAGTTACAAGATGTCTTGTTTACTTTGTTTGTGTTAACGTGCAGTTGTGTATGTGTTAAAACAGTAATTATGACGTAATAACTGATATGACAGGAGTTTTTAAAGTTGATGTTGCTCCTAATGACTCACATGTTGTGTATTGTGTGTGTGTGTGTGTGTGTGTGTGTCGGTGTGTCGGTGTGTCTTTGTGTGTGACTGTATGACTGTGTGTGTCCACATGTAATGTAGTGTGTGGTGTTGTGTGTCTCTCTGTCTCTGTGTGTGTGTTGTGTCTGTATCTTTCTGTGTCTCTCTCGTGTGTGTGACTGTATGACTGTGTGTGTGTCCACATGTAAATGTGTGTGTATGTTTGTGTGTGACTGTATGACTGTGTGTGTGTCCACATGTAAATGTGTGTGTGTGTGTGTGTGTGTTTGTGTGTGTGTGACTGTATGCGTGTGTGTGTGTATCTTTCTGTGTCTCTCTGTCTCTCTCGTGTGTGTGACTGTATGCGTGTATGTATGTGTGTGTGTGACTGTGTGTGTGTGTGACTGTTTGTGTGTGTGTGTGTGTGTGACTGTATGCGTTTATGTATGTGTGTGTGACTGTGTGTGTGACTGTGTGTGTGTGTATGTATGTGTGTGTGTATGTATGTGTGTGTGTATGTATGTGTGTGTGTGACTGTATGCGTGTGTGTGTGTGTGTATATCTTTCTGTGTCTCTCTCGTGTGTGACTGTATGCGTGTGTGTGTATGTTTTGTGTGTGTGTGTGTGTGTGTGTGTGTGTGACTGTATGCGTTTATGTATGTGTATGTGTGTGTGTGTGTGACTGTGTGTGTGTGTGTGTGTGTGTGTGTATCTTTCTGTGTCTCTCGTGTGTGACTGTATGTGTGTATGTTTGTGTGTGACTGTGTGTGTGTGTGTGTGTGTGTGAGACTGTATGTTTGTGTGTGTGTGACTGTGTGTGTGTGTGACGTGTGTGTGTGTGTGTGTGTGTGTGTGTGCATGTCTCTGTGTGTGTGTGTGTGTGTGTGTGTGTTTGTGTAGGCTGGGTACAGGGAGCCCTGTGGTGTGTGTTCAGCGGTGGATTGGGGCGTTTCAGACGAGGGACGTTTCTACTGCAGGTCCTGCCACAACGTCATCGAGGTAAACAACAACAACAACATGTTATTACATCATGTTATTACATCATGCTATTACATCATGCTATTACATCATGTTATTACATCATGTTATTACATCATGTTATTACATCATGTTATTACAGGACAACAACAAACTAAATGACACTGTCAAGTAGAGCTGGGCGTGGAGAAAATCAAACATCACGATATTTTGGGTCAAATGCCTCGATATCGATACTGCAACGATATTGTAGTGTTGACTATCGGTGCTTTCACACAATATTTACACAATGAGATTTTAGATCAATAATCATCAGTAATGTGGATATAATGACTGAGTGGATAAAGGTGAATAATAGAACAGTTAACAGTCTGGTAAGTTCAGGAAATGACATCACTTTACTGTAATGTAGTCTTTAAAACCAGGAACAGACACTTATGCCATATTACGATATTAAGATATCCAAAATCTAAGACGATATGTAGTCTCATATCAATATATCGATATAATATCTATATATTGCCCAGCCCTACTGTCAAGTTTCAACTTTTGATTTTAGGAAATGTATTTATGTCTGCTGGTAGGTGAGATAACTGTGAAAATATTCAGTAAGAAACAGTGTGACACACCAACCAGTCTCTTTTATATAGACCTTAGTGGTCCCCTAATACTGTATCTGAAGTCTCTTTATATAGACCTTAGTGGTCCCCTAATACTGTATCTGAAGTCTCTTTTATATAGACCTTAGTGGTCCCCTAATACTGTATCTGAAGTCTCTTTTATATAGACCTTAGTGGTCCCCTAATACTGTATCTGAAGTCTCTTTTATATAGACCTTAGTGGTCCCCTAATACTGTATCTGAAGTCTCTTTTATATAGGCCTTAGTGGTCCCCTAATACTGTATCTGAAGTCTCTTTTATATAGGCCTTAGTGGTCCCTAATACTGTATCTGAAGTCTCTTTATATATGCGGCCTTAGTGGTCCCCTAATACTGTATCTGAAGTCTCTTTTATATAGACCTTAGTGGTCCCCTAATACTGTATCTGAAGTCTCTTTTATATAGGCCTTAGTGGTCCCTAATACTGTATCTGAAGTCTCTTTTATAGAGACCTTAGTGGTCCCCTAATACTGTATCTGAAGTTTCTTTTATATAGGCCTTAGTGGTCCCTAATACTGTATCTGAAGTCTCTATTATATAGACCTTAGTGGTCCCCTAATACTGTATCTGAAGTCTCTTTTATATAGACCTTAGTGGTCCCCTAATACTGTATCTGATGTCTCTTTATATAGACCTTAGTGGTCCCCTAATACTGTATCTGAAGTCTCTTTTATATAGACCTTAGTGGTCCCCTAATACTGTATCTGAAGTCTCTTTTTTATAGGCCTTAGTGGTCCCCTAATACTGTATCTGAAGTCTCTTTTATATAGACCTTAGTGGTCCCCTAATACTGTATCTGAAGTCTCTTTATATAGACCTTAGTGGTCCCCTAATACTGTATCTGAAGTCTCTTTTATATAGGCCTTAGTGGTTCCCTAATACTGTATCTGAAGTCTCTTTTATATAGGCCTTAGTGGTCCCCTAATACTGTATCTGAAGTCTCTTTTATATAGACCTTAGTGGTCCCCTAATACTGTATCTGAAGTCTCTTTTATATAGACCTTAGTGGTCCCCTAATACTGTATCTGAAGTCTCTTTTATATAGACCCCTTCCCCCCTGGTTATACATGTCAGACAGCCGATTATCGGCTTGGTGTGTAGTAGGCTTATGTGAAGGTGTCCAGTAAGATGTGAAGGTGTCCATTGGTCCCCCAGAGAACCAGAGAGGTGGTGGACCCCACCTTCACTCCCGGCTCCTCCCGGATCTCCACCATCGGCCGAGGAACCAGAAACAAGAGGCCCGGTCAGTGTTTCCATCTCTACCGTAGAGCCAGAGCAGGGGGAATGAGAGGGGGGGGGGGGGACACCAGAGCAAGGGGAATGAGAGGGGGAAATGCCAGAATGAAATCTACTGTACAACTGTCCAACAGATGAATGAAAGGCTGGTTTTTGGGTGTATTTCAGAGCGCGGGCGCCAGTGGGTGATCTGCGAAGGCTTCCAGTTCATCCTGAGAAACCAGGCCAACGCTCTGCTCAAACTGGGAGTCAGTCCACGATTTAAGGTCTGTGTTCATACCGTTACCAAGCTGGAGCCTTTCCTCCCATGTGGTAGTGTCTAAGTGACTGATGGGAACAACAATCCTTAAATTCGGTCCGGTATAAAGCGAGAAAAGCATCAGTTAGAGTCCACTAGAAGTTCTGTTGTTGCTGCTGACCAGACTCAGATTATTATTCTGACAACATTATGGGATGGATCCCTACAGAGAGAGACCTTTTAGTTAAAGAGTAAGATCCTTTTAGTTTAACATGAAACAGCCCCGAAATCACCATCACCAAACTCCACCAGACTCCATGTAAATAATCAGGACTTTTAGGGTGTATAGAGCCAGCATATCTCCACCAGACTCCATGTAAATAATCAGGACTTTTAGCGTATATAGAGCCAGCATATCTCCACCAGACTCCATGTTAATAATCAGGACTTTTAGCGTGTATAGAGCCAGCATATCTCCACCAGACTCCATGTTAATAATCAGGACTTTTAGCGTGTATAGAGCCAGCATATCTCCACCAGACTCCATGTTAATAATCAGGACTTTTAGCGTGTATAGAGCCAGCATATCTCCACCAGACTCCATGTTAATAATCAGGACGTTTAGCGTATATAGAGCCAGCATATCTCCACCAGACTCCATGTTAATAATCAGGACTTTTAGCGTGTTAG
>NC_053129.1:33785027-33792527 GCF_010015445.1 Perca fluviatilis
TTTGTATGGGGCGAACTGGAATCTGAGCCTTTGAGACTGACCTACAGTGAAGGTCTCATATTGTGTGTCGGAAGAAGAGCATTAAGTGCTGGTGAAGAGCTATTTTGAATCTGAAAATAAAATGCGATAGCATGGCTGTTTACGTGGTTCTGGTAAGTCAAAGCGCAATGCAATGATGAGACCACTATGGAAGATTACTGTGGATCTTAAAGTGATGTTTCGGAGTAATTCACCCTAGGGTCCTTTGCACCATGACCTCGAGCCAAACACCCCCAGAAGCGCTTTTCCGCCTGGTGGAACATTGGAGTTAAGCGAGTAGCGTTAGTCGTTAGCAGATAGTTAAGGGACCCGACGCTAGGTCTTGTAAGTTACCCTAACGACGTCCTAATGATACCAAAACTTCTTAACACCTGTATTATTACCTTCCCAAAACGATGGATTGAAAAGTTTGAAGTACACCAGAAGTTTAGTGAACACTTGCCTGCTGGCTTCGCTTTCTGCTGCTGCTGATGCTACTACTCGCAGTTAGAGGCTAGTGCTTATCTACAAATTAAACATCGAAAGAGAATACAACAAAAATATTTATTAATTCAATGATTAAATAAGGTAATGTCTCCAAACTTACCTCAATTATTACTTGTCTCCTGGTATATACTACAGCACTTACTTTAATAAATATTTTTGTTGCATCTCTTTCGGTTGTAATTTGTAGACGCCCCAAGCACTCGTCTTACAGCAGCAGCAACAACAGCAGAGAGCAGAAGCCAGCAGGCAGCAGTTATTTACATAAACTTCTGGTGTAACTTACAAACCTTTACAATCCATCGCTTTATGAGAGCATAACCTATTTGTACTAGTGTAGAAGTTTGGTATCATTTCGGGCATTATTAGTGGGGTAACTTACGAGATACAAACGTGGGTCCATTAGCCCCTGCGCTAAGCTATTCATCTGATAACGCTACTCTACGCTAACGCTCCCAATGTTAGACCCAGGTGAAAAAAGCTTCTGGGGGGGGGTGTTTGGCTCGAGGTCATGATGCAAAGGACCCTAGGGTGAATTACTCCGAACCATCACTTTAAGTGCTCGGTAGTATAGTCGTGCTATTGGTTCAGTAATGTCCTTAGTGGTAAGAGACCAGATCGCAAGACAGTAGGACATTGTTGAAAACACAATGGCATGTAGGTAGGTTTCAGAAACTAAAGGTAAAGATATGATCTAATCTTGTTATACACATAGAGCTTCTGATTCAGCTTTTTTTGTTAATTTAGAAATGTGTTCCCGATATGTGAGGTGTGAATCAAGTAGCACACCAAGGTAGTTGTAGGTCTTTGTGACGACAAGATCTTGGGTTGCAAAAGGTAATAAAATAAGTAATAAAAAAGACTTTTTCTGTGTGAATGAAAATACATGCATTCAGTTTTCTTTACATTGATGGTCAAGTGGTTCTTTTTCAACCAATCATGTAAGAGGTGAAGATCAGATGATAGTTTGGAATTTATGACATTAGGATTCGAATAAGAGAGAAAAATCACAGTATCATCAGCGTACGGTAAGCACTTTTGAGTGTTTACACACTCGAGGGAAATCATTGATGTATAAAAGAAAAAGTAAGGGTCCAAGAATGCTGCCTTGTGGAACGCCCATGTCAAAATATTTGGTTATTTTTGGAGATTTTACCCGCGATGGAGCCGGCGGTGCTGGACGCGTTGGTGTCTCCGTCCGTCTCACTGGCCGACAGGACAGACATCTCAGCTGCACTGTCAGAATCAGAGTCCTGACCTCGCTGAGGAGAGACAGACAGAGAGAGAGAGAGACAGACAGACATAAAGAGAGAGAGACAGAGAGACAGAGAGACAGAGAGAGAGACAGACAGACAGAGAGACAGAGACAGACAGACATAAAGAGAGAGAGACAGAGAGAGAGAGAGAGACAGACAGACATAAAGAGAGAGACAGACAGAGAGACAGAGACAGAGAGAGAGAGACAGAGAGAGAGACATGAAGAGAGAGAAAGACAGAGAGAGAGAGACAGAGAGAGACAGAGAGACAGAGAGACAGATAAAGAGAGAGAGAAAGACAGAGAGAGACAGACATAAAGCGAGAGAGAGACAGAGAGAGAGACAGACTTTGACTTCCCAGTTTTTGACTAAAGGCCTACAGGTAATTAAAAACAAAAAGTATGTGTGTGTGTGTGTGTGTGTGTGTGTGTGTGTGTGTGTGTGTATGTATATATATATAGTAAAGTAATAAAGTATATGTGTACGTTTGTATACTCACCACTTTAAACGTGGAGGTCCTCACAGGGGTGTTGGTGTACGCCTGCCGACTCTTCTGCAGGTAGATTCTCCAAAGCTGACTCAGCACTTCATCCTGAAACATGACGCAGCAAAATCAGACAGACTCAGATTATAAGTGTCTGACAACATTATGGGATGGATCCCTACAGAGATAGACCTTTTAGTTAAAGAGTAAGATCCTTTTAGTTTAACATGAAACAGCCCCGAAATCACCATCACCAAACTCCACCAGACTCCATGTAAATAATCGGGACTTTTAGCGTGTATAGAGCCAGCATATCTCCACCAGACTCCATGTAAATAATCAGGACTTTTAGCGTGTATAGAGCCAGCATATCTCCACCAGACTCCATGTAAATAATCAGGACTTTTAGCGTGTATAGAGCCAGCATATCTCCACTAGACTCCATGTAAATAATCAGGACTTTTAGCGTGTATAGAGCCAGCATATCTCCACCAGACTCCATGTAAATAATCAGGACTTTTAGCGTGTATAGAGCCAGCATATCTCCACCAGACTCCATGTAAATAATCGGGACTTTTAGCGTGTATAGAGCCAGCATATCTCCACTAGACTCCATGTAAATAATCAGGACTTTTAGTGTGTATAGAGCCAGCATATCTCCACCAGACTCCATGTAAATAATCAGGACTTTTAGCGTGTATAGAGCCAGCATATCTCCACTAGACTCCATGTAAATAATCAGGACTTTTAGCGTGTATAGAGTCAGCATATTTCCACCAGACTCCATGTAAATAATCAGGACTTTAGCGTTAGAGCCAGCATATCCCACTAGACTCCATGTAAAATCAGGACTTTTAGCGTGTAGGCCAGAACAGACTCATTAAATCACATTTTGTTAGATACAACAGACTCATAATCAGACTGACTTATAGAGCCAGCATATCTCCACAGACTCCATAATAATCAGGACTTTGTTTAGCCGATATCACCACCAGACTTCATATAATCAGGACTTTAGTTAGAGTAGATATCTCCACCAGACTACATTAAATAATCAGGACCTTTAGCTTAAAGATATTTCACCAGACCCATGTAAATAATCAGGACTTTATCATCGTAAAACACACTTCATTCAAAGTGGACAGAAACTAAATAAAACTACCAAAAGCTGTCTTGGTTCATCTTTCCACTGTTCCAACAATCACCACTCTGGTTTGGTTGAAATAAAACTCTTAACCCTTTTTTATGCTGGCTAACACGCATAATGACTATTAACATGGAGTCTGGTGGAGATATGTTGGCCTATATACGCTAAACGTCCTGATTATTAACATGGAGTCTGGTGGAGATATGCTGGCTCTATACACGCTAAAAGTCCTGATTATTAACATGGAGTCTGGTGGAGATATGCTGGCTCTATAATACCGCGTTAATCGCTGATTATTAGACATGGACAGACAGCTTAAGCCGCTAAACGTCCTATTAAACATGGAGTCTGGTGGAGATATGCTGGCTCTATACACGCTAAAAGTCCTGATTATTAACATGGAGTCTGGTGGAGATATGCTGGCTCTATACACGCTAAAAGTCCTGATTATTAACATGGAGTCTGGTGGAGATATGCTGGCTCTATATACGCTAAAAGTCCTGATTATTTACATGGAGTCTGGTGGAGATATGCTGGCTCTATACACCCTAAAAGTCCTGATTATTTACATGGAGTCTGGTGGAGTTTGGTGATGGTGATTTCGGGGCTGTTTCATGTTAAACTAAAAGGATCTTACTCTTTAACTAAAAGGTCTCTCTCTGTAGGGATCCATCCCATAATGTTGTCAGAATAATAATCTGAGTCTGGTCAGCAGCAACAACAGAACTTCTAGTGGACTCTAACTGATGCTTTTCTCGCTTTATACCGGACCGAATTTAAGGATTGTTGTTCCCATCAGTCACTTAGACACTACCACATGGGAGGAAAGGCTCCAGCTTGGTAACGGTATGAACACAGACCTTAAATCGTGGACTGACTCCCCAGTTTGAGCAGAGCGTTGGCTCTGGTTTCTCAGGATGAACTGGAAGCCTTCGCCAGATCACCCACCCACTGGCTCTGAAAAACACCCCAAACCAGCCTTTCATTCATCTGTTGGACAGTTGTACAGTAGATTTCATTCTGGCATTTCCCCCTCTCATTCCCCTTTGCTCTGGTGTCCCCCTCCATCCCCCTGCTCTGGCTCTACGGTAGAGATGGAAACACTGACCGGCCTCTTGTTTCTGGTTCCTCGGCCGATGGTGGAGATCCGGAGGAGCGGGAGTAAAGGTGGGGTCCACCACCTCTCTGGTTCTCTGGGGGACCAATGGACACCTTCACATCTTACTGGACACCTTCACATAAGCCTACTACACACCAAGCCGATAATCGGCTGTCTGACATGTATAACCAGGGGGAAGGGGTCTATATAAAAGAGACTTCAGATACAGTATTAGGGGACCACTAAGGTCTATATAAAAGAGACTTCAGATACAGTATTAGGGGACCACTAAGGTCTATATAAAAAGAGACTTCAGATACAGTATTAGGGGACCACTAAGGTCTATAAAAGAGACTTCAGATGCAAGAATAAGGGACCACTAAGGCCTATATAAAAGAGAGACTCAGATACAGTATTAGGGGACCACTAAGGTCTATATAAAAGAGACTTCAGATACAGTATTAGGGACCACCAACGTTATATAAAAGAGACTTCAGATACAGTATTAGGGGACCACTAAGGCCTATATAAAAGAGACTTCAGATACAGTATCAGGGACCACTAAGGTCTATATAAAAGAGACTTCAGATACAGTATTAGGGGACCACTAAGGTCTATATAAAGAGACATCAGATACAGTATTAGGGGACCACTAAGGTCTATATAAAAGAGACTTCAGATACAGTATTAGGGGACCACTAAGGTCTATATAATAGAGACTTCAGATACAGTATTAGGGACCACTAAGGCCTATATAAAAGAAACTTCAGATACAGTATTAGGGGACCACTAAGGTCTCTATAAAAGAGACTTCAGATACAGTATTAGGGGACCACTAAGGCCTATATAAAAGAGACTTCAGATACAGTATTAGGGGGACCACTAAGGTCTATATAAAAGAGACTCTGCAGATACAGTATTAGGGGACCACTAAGGCCTATATAAAGAGAGACTTCAGATACAGTATTAGGGACCACTAAGGCCCATATAAAAGAGACTTCAGATACAGTATTAGGGGACCACTAAGGCCTATATAAAAGAGACTTCAGATACAGTAGATTAGGGGCCACTAAGGTTATTATAAAAGAGACTTCAGATACAGTATTAGGGGGACCACTAAGGTCTATATAAAAGAGACTTCAGATACAGTATTAGGGGACCACTAAGGTCTATAAAAGAGATCTCCAGATACAGTATTAGGGGACCACTAAGGTCTATATAAAGAGACTTCAGATACAGTATTAGGGGGACCACTAAGGTCTATATAAAAAGAGACTGGTTGGTGTGTCACACTGTTTCTTACTGAATATTTTCACAGTTATCTCACCTACCAGCAGACATAAATACATTTCCTAAAAATCAAAAATTGAAACTTGACAGTAGGGCTGGGCAATATATAGATATTATATCGAATATTGATATGAGACTACATATCGTCTTAGATTTTGGATATCTTAATATCGTAATATGGCATAAGTGTCTGTTCCTGGTTTTAAAGACTACATTACAGTAAAGTGATGTCATTTCCTGAACTTACCAGACTGTTAACTGTTCTATTATTCACCTTTATCCACTCAGTCATTATATCCACATTACTGATGATTATTGATCTAAAATCTCATTGTGTAAATATTGTGTGAAAGCACCGATAGTCAACACTACAATATCGTTGCAGTATCGATATCGAGGCATTTGACCCAAAATATCGTGATGTTTGATTTTCTCCACGCCCAGCTCTACTTGACAGTGTCATTTAGTTTGTTGTTGTCCTGTAATAACATGATGTAATAACATGATGTAATAACATGATGTAATAACATGATGTAATAGCATGATGTAATAGCATGATGTAATAACATGATGTAATAACATGTTGTTGTTGTTGTTTACCTCGATGACGTTGTGGCAGGACCTGCAGTAGAAACGTCCCTCGTCTGAAACGCCCCAATCCACCGCTGAACACACACCACAGGGCTCCCTGTACCCAGCCTACACACACACACACACACACACACACACACACACAGAGACATGACACACACACACACACACACACACACACAGTCACACACACACACAGTCACACACACACACAAACACATACAGTCACACACACACACACACACACAGTCACACACAAACATACACACATACAGTCACACACCGAGAGACACAGAAAGATACACACACACACACACACACACACAGTCACACACACACACACATACACATACATAAACGCATACAGTCACACACACACACACACACACACACACACACAAACATACACACACACGCATACAGTCACACACGAGAGACACAGAAAGATATACACACACACACACGATACATACACACACACACATACATACACACACACATACATACAACACACATACATACACACACACACACAGTACACACACACAGTCACACACACATACATAAACGCATACAGTCACACACACACACACACAAACAGTCACACACACACACAGTCACACACACACATACATACACGCATACAGTCACACACACGAGAGACAGAGAGACACAGAAAGATACACACACACACACGCATACAGTCACACACACACACACACACACACACACACATTTACATGTGGACACACACACAGTCATACAGTCACACACAAACATACACACACATTTACATGTGGACACACACACAGTCATACAGTCACACACACGAGAGAGACACAGAAAGATACAGACACACACACACACACAGAGACAGAGAGACACACACACACACACACACATTTACATGTGGACACACACACAGTCATACAGTCACACACAAAGACACACCGACACACCGACACACACACACACACACACACACACACAACATGTGAGTCATTAGGAGCAACATCAACTTTAAAAACTCCTGTCATATCAGTTATTACGTCATAATTACTGTTTTAACACATACACAACTGCACGTTAACACAAACAAAGTAAACAAGAC
>NC_053129.1:33797527-33807527 GCF_010015445.1 Perca fluviatilis
CACCTCAGCTGTAGATCTCTGCAGTTCATCCAGAGTGATCATGGGCCTCTTGGCTGCATCTCTGATCAGTCTTCTCATTGTATGAGCTGAAAGTTTAGAGGGACGGCCGGGTCTTCGTATAGTTGTAGTGGTCTGATACTCCTTCCATTTCAATATTATCGCTTGCACAGTGCTCCTTGGGATGTTTAAAGCTTGGGAAATCTTTTTGTATCCAAATCCGGCTTTAAACTTCACAAAAAGCGTATCTCGGACCTGCCTGGTGTGTTCCTTGTTCT
Organism: Perca fluviatilis; assembly: GCF_010015445.1. Lineage (NCBI taxonomy): Eukaryota > Metazoa > Chordata > Actinopteri > Perciformes > Percidae > Perca > Perca fluviatilis. The sequence continues at coordinate 33,797,803 of NC_053129.1, forward strand.
TCATGATGCTCTCTGCGCTTTACACACACCTCTGAGACTATCACAGAGCAGGTGCATTTATACCGGAGACTTGATTACACACAGCTGGATTCTATTTATCATCATTAGTCATTTAGGTCAACATTGGATCATTCAGAGATCCTCACTGAACTTCTGGAGAGAGTTTGCTGCACTGAAAGTAAAAAGGGGCTGAATAATTTTGCACGCCCACTTTTTCAGTTTTTTATTTGTTAAAAAAGTTTGAAATAGCCAATGAATTTCGTTCCACTTCATAATTGGGACCCACTTGTTGTTGATTCTTCACAAAAAATTACAGTTTTATATCTTTATGTTTGAGGCCTGAAATGTGGCAAAAGGTCGAAACGTTCAAGGGGGCCGAATACTTTCGCAAGGCACTGTATATATATATATACTGTGACATTTACGGTGATCATTTATCACATTTTCACAAGGCAAAGTGACTTCATCACTTCACAGTGAAGGAGAGGGGAAGTTGTTCAGTTACCTCTGTATCTAAACGAAAACTAACTAACTAACGAAATGAGAGATCAACCAAATAAACTAAAATAGGAACATGTCTGATGTGATTATAGTTAGTGCGACACAGCATGAGTCTGCAAATGCCCCTCCTACTTGGTTTTCATGAGACGACTGAAGTCCCCCGCGAACAAACAGCACGAATCAATCAAATGCTAGTATTATTTATGTTAATAATGTGTTAGTATTTATGTATTCTTACCTGTACACTGAAGCACCAGCATCAGATATAGAAACATTTTAATCCATCGTTCTGTTTCTCTCTCTTCTGTTCTGTTCTTTTCACACCTCTGTCTCTGTGTTGGTGCTTCTCAACATGATGCAGTACAACATTTATAGAGCTACTTCCTGTGAGTCATGTATATCATTTCTTCTTTTGGGGAGATCAGCTTTGACTTTCCTCCTGCCAACCTGTCAACACACTGACACTAGCTGGACACATATGTGGCCCGGTGTAGTTTGGGATGTTGGAAACTGCCAATGACATTTGGTTTTAGACACTTCTCATTCATTCAGGTGTTTAATACGACTTCAACAGTCATTAGAGATGAAATCATTTTTGAGAAATGACATCCTTTATTTAGTCCAAATGAGGGATTTCACATCCTACCTCCTTTCAGCGTGTTCTTTCATAGCACCAGGACATTTTTAAGATGATGTTTCGGGGTTTTACTGTAATAGATAGGATAGCTGAAGATAGGAAAGGGGTGAGAGAGAGAGAGAGGGCACGAAATACAGAAAAGGCCTCCGGGTCAGACATGAACCCGGGACACTGAGGTAAGGACTGAGGGGTGACCACTCCCCCAGGTGAGCTGCTAGGGCAACAGGACAACAACATGACATTTGAATTAAACTGAACAAAGACATACATGTCAAAATGATTGCATAGGGAAAATTGTAAACAAACGGACAGACAGACAGACAGACAGACAGACAGACAGATAAGTAAAAAGATAGATGGATAGATAATTGTCCTGTACCAAGGAAACTTGTTGCCACTGTCTAAGCCTCACATAAATCGGAGATACATAAACACATTGTAAACCACAACATGACTTCATGAAATACATCAGATGCATCTACACATACCTGTACACACATACCAGTTATTGATGTATTTTTGGGAGTGCTGCTATGGCAGAAGGAACAAACCTCCTAACAAAGCGTGCCCGTTTGCAGGCCAGGGGCCGGTCTCTATGGCCGGATGGAAGCAGTGAAGAATGGTTTGAGAGGGTTTGGGTCTGGGGTTATGTGCTATGATGTGAGATCTGTGTGGGATGGCTTTTCTGTGTCAGGTGTAGTCAGGAAAGACTAGGCTTGGACCCAAATGCAGTTAGAGGTGATTTATTTACACGCAAAAGTCTTACACAAAGTGTCCTCCGGAAGGTAGCCAGGCAGGAACCAATGCAAAACAGAATCCACAACAGAACAGAGAAGAACATCCAGCAGGAAACAGGGCAAACAGAACGAAATGATCCGACACCAGACAAAGACAACACAGAGACTAAATAAACCAGGTAACGAGGACCAATAAGGGACAGGTGACACAAGGCTGGGCAAACAGGTGAAACACATTAGGGCAATCACACGGGAGGGAAAACCAAGGACAGGAAGTAAACTAGACAAGACAAGGGAGACAAGACAGATGTCAAAATAAAACAGGAAACAGAACATAACAGAACCCACAATCATGACATTCTGTTGAGGTCTGAGAGGTTAGGGGTGGGGAGGCCAATCATTTTGGAGACGTTGTCTGTGATGTGTTTGTTCTTGTAGGAGAAAGTTATCACGGTGAAGAAACAGTAGAGGGGGATTGGTAATAAGAGACTAAAACAGATTAATCAAGAATTAAAAACTCAAAATACTGACATTTTTTTATTTATTTATGTAATCTCTCAAAAAACCTGATAAGCAAATTCATACAGCAGCAGAAAACAGTAATAAACGATGACACAATAAAAGCGCAATAATATGCACAAGATCCTTCATGACATGACTGATCCCTCTTTAAATAACTGTCCCAGTCATGATCCATTTAGGTCCTGAGGGTAAGGAGATCTATAAATTAAACCTCGAACAGAAAGTCTTTTCCGCGGGATGATTTAGAAAAGGGCACCCAGTAACTCAGTGTTACTGAGCCAGTAGTCTCACTTTACCAGACCATCCTCCACACACTGCAGAGCAGAGGAGGGTCTGGCTAGTAGTCCACACAGCATTCTGGGAGAGGAGAAAAAAGAGAAAATTAAACTTTTAAGGCCATATTACAGCTCTATCCTGTGACACCAGAGCAATCCCACAAGTGGAACATCGAGGATATAGACTACTGAGCCAGAAACCCTGAGAGCTTCCTGGTTACACAAGCAAACATACATCAATCAATAAAGTTAATAAAGTGCCTGACAGAAAGTTTACAAAGAAAAATATATTATATACAGTATTATACACATGTTGTCATTCATTTAAGAAACCAGTCATGTGAATGTCAGGTTCTTACATCTATCCAATCCAACTTTATTTGTAAAGCACATTTAAAACAACCAGGTTGACCAAAGTGCTGGACATTGACATAATTATAAACATGCAAGTAACAAAGTAAACATTTAAAACAAATAACAAGACTATCTATGTTTCACATTGTGCTACTAGTTAATCTACTACACCCCCTTCTGGACAGAAAGGCATTTTACAGCAATAAACATTGAAGTGATCATAAAAATATTTGTAACAAAAAGAAAACTTGATCATGTAAGACCTGAAATGTAAAACTACCACTGTATTATTCCAGTGGGTTTGTTTTCATATTGATACCAATACATTTTCAAACATCATGTAAAACCACCTAACCCAGTCCTTCATCATATAAAATCACGTTAAACTCGTCAACAACCAGATGAGGTTTAGCTACAAGGTTTTGACTTTTCCGTCATGCATCAACAACACTGCTATTAATCTGGTAAAAGGGTTATGTACAAAAATATAAATAAATATTAAATGATCATAAGGATTTCTACTGCAGAAACAATGCTGCTTAATGGCTTCATACAGTAACACAGTATGAGTGAATTTTAGTAAAAAAGGCACTCGCGGAATAAAAACAGACTTGGTCTTTTTATTAACTATCAATGTAAATACCTGTAATGCTATGAGCTGTAAGTACACCGTGCTGTCTTATTGGTTTGGTTTGTTGATGGTGGTGGTAGGCGCTGACATCAGCAGAGGATGCAGCAGCAGCAGAAGGAGGAGGAGGAGCTTTCACAGTGCTGTAGGTCACTGCATCATCATCATCATCATCATCATCTTTACCCCGAGCCTGGGGAAAGAGAGGGAAACAGCACAACACATGAATGACACAGCAGGACATGACTAGGGTTTAATCCCGGGAAATATGATCAAAACCATTTCCCGTTTCCCGGGAAATGTTATGATGAGAAACGGGAAATAAAATAAAATAAAAAAAGGCAAGGAGTACGTGTCTATTGTTATCATACGGTAACGTTGATGCAGGCGACGGTAGCTACGGTAATAGAGGCTCCCTAAATCATTACACAGGCTCAATACATTCATTCATTAAAGAAGAAGAAGAAGTTCGTTAGGCAGCACGCGCTACGCAACTGGGCTACCTAGCTCCGTTAATGATGTCTGATGTCGGCCAGCTTTGTTTGGGAGCATTTTGAAAGACGGGACAATAAAAACTGCTCAGTGCCAGTTGTGTGACCGGTTTATTTGGTGTATTTGTATTTGGTTAACTTTGAGTGATTATTCCCGTTTGCAGCCTCTTATACATCCTCAACAGGCACAGAATGGATTTCAATAACGTAGAAATCATTCAATGGTTTACTTAAGCATATTTTGTTAGTTTGTATAATAGATTTCCATAAAACATTGATTATATAAGGGTTGCCTAGATTTTTCGAAAAGCAGCATACTGACCGCAATCAATACTCTGTGTTAAAAGCACCGCATACTGAAATGAATACCTCAGTGTTAAAGCGCAGCCTAACTGACCAATAAATACTCAGTGTTAAAGCTAACCGCCTACTGACAATAAATACTGAGTGTTAAAGCGGAGCCTACTGACCAATCAGTACTCAGTGTTAAACGCACCACCTACTGACCAATCAATACTCAGTGTAAAAGCACGGCTACTGATAATCAATACTCAGTGTAAAAGGCTGCATACTACTGACCAATAAATACTCAGTCCGTAAAAGCACACGCCTACTGACCAATGGCTGCATTCCACTTAGGAGACCCTGGTATTAAACCATTACTGATGGCTGCATTCCACTTAGGAGAGGCCCTGGTATTAAACCATTACTGATGGCTGCATTCCACTTAGGAGAGGTCCTGGTATTAAACCATTACTGATGGCTGCATTCCACTTAGGAGGACCCTGGTATTAAACCATTACTGATGGCTGCATTCCACTTAGAGAGGTCCTGGTATTAAACCATTAATGATGGCTGCATTCCACTTAGGAGGACCCTGGTATTAAACCATTACTGATGGCTGCATTCCACTTAGGAGAGGCCTGGTATTAAACCATTACTGATGGCTGCATTCCACTTAGGAGAGGTCCTGGTATTAAACCATTAATGATGGCTGCATTCCACTTAGGAGACCCTGGTATTAAACCATTACTGATGGCTGCATTCCACTTAGGAGGGTCCTGGTATTAAGCCATTACTGAAGGCTACATAAAATTTAACTATCTTACTGGGACACTTGATGGAACTGAGCCATCGTTAAGGTTATCAATGTCAGCTGTACTTTTCCTACTATGACAAGTCAAAATGTCTGCTGTGAAAAAGGTCCATTACCAAATGTAAGCATGCTAAGGATCTGATCTAAAATAGTGGCCATGTCAAAGATTACAGTTTCTTAGCATCAGCACGTTAGCAACATGGATGTGGTTAGCATGCTGCATGCTGCAATCAGCTCAAAGCTGCACTGTGCAGCTTCACAGAGCCGCTCACATGGCTGTAGCCTCTTCATTCAGTAACATCATCACTAGAACCAATCAGACAGCTCACATGGCTGTAGCCTCTTCATTCAGTAACATCATCACTAGAACCAATCAGACAGCTCACATGGCTGTAGCCTCTTCATTCAGTAACATCATCACTAGAACCAATCAGACAGCTCACATGGCTGTAGCCTCTTCATTCAGTAACATCATCACTAGAACCAATCAGACAGCTCACATGGCTGTAGCCTCTTCATTCAGTAACATCATCACTAGAACCAATCAGACAGCTCACATGGCTGTAGCCTCTTCATTCAGTAACATCATCACTAGAACCAATCAGACAGCTGACCTGAGCTCTACTGCTGCTCTTCTTGGTGTGGCTGACAGAGGCGTAGAAAACACCACCTTCAGGATCAGCCTGCACAGAGAAGAAAACATCATGGCTGCTCAGTAACATGTTGGGGGTTGTAGTTTAGCTGCAGTAACATGTTGGGGGTTGTAGTTTAGCTGCAGTAACATGTTGGGGGTTGTAGTTTAGCTGCAGTAACATGTTGGGGGTTGTAGTTTAGCTGCAGTAACATGTTGGGGTTGTAGTTTAGCTGCAGTAACATGTTGGGGGTTGTAGTTTAGCTGCAGTAACATGTTGGGGGTTGTAGTTTAGCTGCAGTAACATGTTGGGATTTGTAGTTTAGCTGCAGAATTTGACTTCTCTTTTTCTCTGAGAGAGGGAAGTTGGACATTTAGAGCTTTTTCACTGTATCTCATTTTGGGGAACAATAATAGGCCTGTAACAGTGGGTGTAACTCTGTACTGTGTGTGTGTGTGTTGTGTGTGTGTGTGTGTGTGTGTGTGTGTGTGTGTGGGTGGTGTTGTGTGTGTGTTTTGGTGTGTGTGTGTGTGTGTGTGTGTTTTGTGGGTGTTGATCTCACCATGTCCTGACTGGTTTCTGGAGCAGACTGAGTCTCTGCAGGGTTCAAACTCAGTCCCTGGACAAACACAGACTAGTTAAGGTTTTCCATACACATCTATTGATAATTATTATATTATATACTGTGTGATATGCTGTAAATGAACATATACTTTTTCTGATTTTTCCTGAATGTTCCACTCAAGCTAAATTCTAAATTTGATATTGAATTGCAAGGTCATTTTGGAGACCTTTGCTGCTGCAACTGGTTTATGTCCATACAACACAGTAAACTGAAGAACTACCACAAACCCTGTTTTTAAAAGTCATAACTCTGTACAAATATGATTATTAAGTTTTAAAACTCACAATGTTTTCATTCGTCTGTGTTTTGTTACCTGGAAACACAAAAGAGAGTTGACTTTAGCTTCCATGGTCAAATTCCCGGTTTATTAAAACCCTTTTGTTAAAAAAGTTGAATCTGTGATTGTTCTCACTTTTAGTTTTCTTCCGTCTGATGACTACCACAATGATGATTGCTGCTAAGAGTGCTGTTACTCCCACAGCAACACCCATGTACACCAACCGATCTGGAAGGAGATTAAAATCATTTTGGTTACAGCTTCATGTTGGGTTAAAAATAACAACTACAATATTACTATATGTGCTTTTTGTAAACGTTTTGAAACATACTTTGCGAAGTAAATCTGTGTCTGTTGGTAGAAATCTGCATCTCTTAGTTAACACACCTCACATCACGTCTACATCGACTGAATCTTTGAATCTCGTTCATAACTGTATCTTTAAACAATTTAACCATCTAATGAACCCGTTGCTACATCATCTTGATTATGGTTTAAGAAAATTCACCAACCTCTAATGAAACGCTTCAAAATAAATGCTTACTTTTAACTGTGATTTTTTCTATACCACATTACAAGGGATTAAAAAATACCAACAGCAAGGCAAGGTTGGAGACTTGTGTAGATAATTCATACTTCAGGCTTTATAAGGATCAAGAGAGAGAAAGAAAGAAAGAGAGAGAGCGAGAGAGAGAGAGAGAGCTCATGTGTTTTTCATGTGTTTTGTTTGTTTATTTTCTTTATTTCATTTGACACTTTTTTAGTTGTTTGGTTTGTTTTGTTTGATTTTATATTGATGTTGTTTTCACGTTTTTCTTTTTGTTGTTAAATGTATATATTTTAGTTTACTCAATAGATTGTTTGTATGTATTTCTTCTCATCTTATTATCCCTGATGCTTTGGCAATATTGTTATTTCTGACATTCATGCCAATAAAGCAATTTGAATTGAGAGAGAGAGAGAGAGAGAGAGAGAAGAGAGAAGAAGAGAGAGAGAGAGAGAGGGTATGATGTTAAGTAACTACCTGGTGTTGGTGTGTTATCTGTTCCCACTGTTGTGTTTCCTTTAAATTTTTTTATAAAACAACAAAACACAACACATGGTGTTAAAATACTTCATATTTACAATCTGAAGAGACTATACAAGAAAGAATAATCATCTTAAAAGTTAAAATGTATCAAATAAAACCAACTGTACCTGTTTTCTCATTTATCATTACATCAAATTGCAGCGTGTTTCCATTCTTCTTATCTGTCACGTTACACTTGAGTAACTTCTGATTAAGATGAGGAGGAAATGACACACTGGCTGAACAGGTATGAGGTGTTATCTCCACGACATTCTCATTCCCCTCATAGAGCCACTTCACTGTGTGATCACACCCAGCATCAGTCAACACAGAGCAGATCAAGGTGACTGTATCATCAGTGTTCTTCTGTTCTACCACTGGTGAAGATGGAGATATTGAGAGAGAAAGACAACAAGAGTTAAATTAACTTCATCACTGTAATCATGATTATTGTCATGTTTTTGTATATTGTTCTAACAAGACAGTTAGTAAACATTATGATGTAAATACTCACTGTTGACAACAGACAGATGAACCACAGCATCTGGACCTTGTTGTGGTCCTCCTGATTTGTAGAACTGTCTGCAGGTGTAACGACCAACATCCTCCTCTGTGACATTCTTCATAACCAGAGAACATTTCTCTGTAACACTCAGTCTGTCTGATTTAGCTCTGGGAATCCCAGCTTTAATTTGTCCGATAACCAACAGCTCTACTGCTGCTTCCCCTTAAGACCCCAAAACCAAATAGTGCCTCTACATTTTTTCTTAATTAATCCCTTTTTAAAAAACAAAAAGGCCTTCCTCTCCCCCCCCCCATTGTGTTGAGGGTTTTTTTTCCCCCCCTTCTTTTTGTAAAAAAGAAAAAAAAAAAAAAAAAAAAAAAATTTTTTTTTTTTTTTTTTGTTTTTTTTTTTTAAAAAAAAAAAATAAATTACAACAAAACACACCCACCCTCCCTTTAATTTATAATAAATATTTTTTTTTTTATTTTTTTTTTTCAAAATCATCGCATTCACCATATTCAAAACAAACAGCAAACTGGGCTGTTTCATTTAAATCAATGTTAGTCTCTTAAATACTATCATTAACATTTCTTTTCGTCATGTATGTGTTTTGGGTCCTTACCTGTACACTGAAGCAGCAGAATCACAAATAAAGTTATTTGAATCCGTCTGAATTCAGCCATCGTGCCTCTCCGTCTCTCTCTCTTGTTCTCTCGCTCACGACTGTCAACGTTTCTGACTTCTTTAGGAGAGATACAGCGTTTACTTCCCGTTCTGAGTAAAGTGTGACTTCCTTACAGTGACTGCATCTTTGTTTATCCTTCCTTTCAGCTGCTGAATTCACAGATCAACTTTTCATCTTTTTAGTTTCTTGATGATAACTAAACAGCCAAAAAGCCAGATGTGGTTCAGTGTGGAGATAAAGTACTTGAGCCACTGATGAGTTTTCAGACGAGTGCTCAGCCCCACAGATGATCCAGAGAGAATCTGTTGCTCTGTCTTTTGACCAAACCCCTTTTCATTAAAAATGTTAGTGGTTTGTAGGTTCCTCATGCAGCTTAGTGTTGTTTTCTGATAACTAAAGGGGAAGTGTTTTTGGTGAGAATGTGGTTAACACCAGCAGCAGAGCTCTGCAGGTTTCACTCTGATGATAAGCATCTGTCTCTTTTACAGAACTCCTCCCTAAACATAAAGGTATGGACACTATTTATTTGATCGCTCTGACAGAAATGCTTTAACTCTCTCTATATTTTAAAGTGGCAGTAACCCTGCTGATGTGGCTGTTTGAATTTAGGTCACTTTTCATGACCATACCAACCAAGGTTCTAAATTAGCACCGTTTACCAGCCAAATGCTGGTGAAATATGCAAGTGGCT
>NC_053129.1:33815027-33817670 GCF_010015445.1 Perca fluviatilis
GTGTGTGTGTGTGTGTGTGTGTGTGTGTGTGTGTGTGTGTGTCTGTGTGTGTGTGTGTTTGTGTGTCTGTGTGTGTGTGTGTGTGTGTGTGTGTGTGTGTGTGTGTGTGTGTGTGTGTGTGTGTGTGTGTGTGTGTGTGTGTGTGTGTGTGTGTGTGTGTGTGTGTGTGTGTGTGTGTCTGTGTGTGTGTGTGTGTTTGTGTCTGTGTGTGTGTGTGTGTGTGTGTGTGTGTGTGTGTGTGTGTGTCTTGTGTGTGTGTGTGTGTGTTTGTGTCTGTGTGTGTGTGTGTCTGTGTGTGTGTGTGTGTGTCTGTGTGTGTTTGTGTCTGTGTGTGTGTGTGTCTGTGTGTGTGTGTGTGTGTGTGTGTGTGTCTGTGTGTGTGTGTCTGTGTGTGTGTGTCTGTGTGTGTCTGTGTGTGTGTGTGTGTGTGTGTGTCTGTGTGTGTGTGTGTGTGTGTCTCTGTGTGTCTGTGTGTGTGTGTGTGTGTGTGGTACAGGCGCGGCTCTGAGGGGGGGGCGTCCGGGGGAGTGTTAAGACTTCCAGCGCTACAGAGGCCACGTCCAGCTGCTGCTGGTGCATGCTGAGGACCATCCTGCTTTCCCATCTCGTCGCCAACAAACCGGCAGTCCAGGGACTGCACCCGCCAGCGCCCCGCTGGGCGGAGGACAGCTCTCCAAAGCAAACTGCCTCTCTCTCTTTCTACACACACACACCACCCACCCCTCCCCATCCTCTTTCCTTCCTTCCTCCACACCTTCTTCCTTACTATCCCCCAGCCACCTGCGCCTGGACCTGGGCTGTTTCGCGTTTCAGCTTCCACACACACCATTCCACGTTTTCTGCGGGGAGACCCCTAAACCACCTCCTACCTACCTAAGCAGACCTGAGACACCTGCAATTACCAATTACCTAAACACACCTACCTAAAAACCAAAACCTACACTAAGGCCAACAACTATACTTAAATAGAACTATTTCCACACACAGGCACACAAACACACACACACCCACAGCTACACACACACACAGGGGATTCCACAACACACACGGGTTACACACACAGGGGATCCACACATCGGCACACACACACGGGTTCCACACAACACTCCTTTACACACACACACACACGGACACACACACACACACACACAGGTGTGTTGGGTGGGGTCACACTAGGTCTGGACCACACTGGGGTTGGTGGGGGCGACACACAGGGGTTCTGGGGTTTCCACACAGGGTTCTCCACACACACACACACACACACGGTTACCACACACACGTCACACACAACACACATGGTCCTGGGCACAACACACACACAGCTACTGAAAACACACACACACAGTACAGTCACAAACACACACACACACACAGCTACACACACACACACACGGTCCTGAGCAAAAAAAAAAAAAAAAAAAAACACACACCTGGGCTACAACCCACGCAAACAACACACATAGGTACTGGAATCAGAACACACACACAGCACACAGACTGAAGACACACACAGGGCACCTGAGGCTAGGCCCACACACTAATCCCTAGTACACACACACACACACAGTCAAAAAGCACACACGGTCAAAAAACACACACACACACACACACACACAGTCACAAACACACACAGTCCTGGGAACACACACACACACACACACACAACGGTCACACACACAGTACTTTTACACCACCAACCACACACACACACAGACCTGGCTACACACACAAGACACACGTCTGGCCTGGGACACTCACAGATTTTGGCCACACACTCCTGCCACAGCACACACAGTCTGACCACACAGACCTACACACACACACACAGTCAAACACACACACACAGACAACACAGTCTGCTGGTCCTGTTCACAACACAGTCACAGTCCTACCACACACAAACACAATCCACCTGATTTCCTGGTCCTTTCACACACACACACAGTCTGGCACACACAGTCACACAGTCCACACACAAGACAATCACAAACACACACACACACAGCCAGAGAATAAAACATCACAAACACACACACACACACACACACACACACACACACAGTACAGAGTCTCTTACACACACACACACACCACACACACAGTCACACACACAGACCACACACAGCCTGGGCCACAAACCCCACTGATTCTATCACTATGTGTGAGTCTGTGTCGTGTGTGTGGTTGTGTGACGGTGTGTTAGTTGTGTGTATTGTGTGCGTGGTGTGTGGGGGCTCGCAGTGTGTGCCCGGGCGGTGCGTGTTGTGCTGTTGTGTGGTTATTGTGTGTTGTTGTGCTGTGCGGGGGGGGGGGTTGTGGGTGTTGTGTGAAGTGACTGGGTTCTCAGTGTTGTGTGCTCTCTGTGTGCTGTTGGGTGTGTCTGTTGTGTGTGTGGGTGGTTTTTGGTTTGTGTCAGTATGTGTTCTCAGTGTTGTGTCTCGTGTGTGTCTCTGTGTGTGCTGTTGTGTGCTGTTGTGTGTGTCTGTTGGTGTGCAGTGGCACTAGTTCATGTGTGTCCTGGCGTGTCTCTGTGTGTCTGTTGTGTGTCTGTTGTGTCGTCCATGTGTGTGCAGAACTCTAGTTCTCAGTGTTGTGTTCTCTGTGTGTGTCTGTTGTGTGTTAAATGTCTGAGACAATGACACC
>NC_053129.1:33818170-33820670 GCF_010015445.1 Perca fluviatilis
TTGGTATTAGCTGGTTCAGTTGCATTGCTTTTCGCGGTATCTTTTTGCACTTTTTCGCGGTACTTTTGCACTTCTTGCATTTCTTTTGCACTTTTTTCGGTATCTTTTGCACTTTTCGCGGTACTTTTGCACTTCTTTCGTGGTTACTTTTTGCACTTCTTTGCATTTCTTTTGCACTTTTTTGCGGTACTTTTGCACTTTTTTGCGGTACTTTTGCACTTCTTTGCATTTCTTTTGCACTTTTTTGCGGTACTTTTGCACTTTTTTGCGGTCTTTTTGCACTTTTTTGCAGTACTTTTGAACTTCTTTGCGGTACTTTTGCACTTCTTTGCGGTACTTTTGCACTTCTTTGCATTTCTTTTGCACTTTTTTGCGGTACTTTTGCACTTTTTTGCGGTACTTTTGCACTTCTTTGCATTTTTTGCACTTTTTTGCGGTACTTTTGCACTTTTTTGCGGTCTTTTTGCACTTTTTTGCGGTACTTTTGCACTTTTTTGCGGTACTTTTGCACTCCTTTGCAGTTCTTTTGCACTTTTTTGCGTTACTTTTGCACTTTTTTGCGTTACTTTTTCACTTTTTTGCGTTACTTTTGCACTTCTTTGCATTACTTTTGCACTTCTTTGCGGTACTTTTGCACTTCTTTGCGGTCCTTTTGCACTTCTTTGCGGTACTTTTGCACTTTTTTGCGGTCCTTTTGCACTTTTTGCGGTACTTTTGCGCTTCTTTGCAGTCCTTTTGCACTTTTTTGCGGTACTTTTGCACTTCTTTGCGGTCCTTTTGCACTTGTTTGCAGTCCTTTTGCACTTCTTTGCGTTCCTTTTACACTTCTTTGCGGTCCTTTTGCTCTTCTTTGCAGTCCTTTTGCACTTTTTTGCGTTCCTTTCGCACTTCTTTGCGGTACTTTTGCACTTCTTTGCGGTCCTTTTGCACTTCTTTGACTTTTTTGCGGTACTTTTGCACTTCTTTGCGGTACTTTTGCAGTTTTTTGCGGAACTTTTGCACTTCTTTGCGGTACTTTTGCACTTTTTTGTGGTCCTTTTGCACTTCTTTGCGGTACTTTTGCACTTTTTTGTGGTCCTTTTGCACTTTTTTGCAGTACTTTTGCACTTTTTTGCAGTACTTTTGCACTTCTTTGCGGTCCTTTTGCACTTATCTGCTAACTCCGCTCGGGCCCGGGGTATTATTATTTTTTTAATAACGCAGGTTAAAATACGGGACTTTCCCGGCCAAAACGGGACACTTGACAGGTATGGAAGGAACTGGTTAAATGTGTTTCCCAGGTCCAAGGCTGCTGTTTTAGTAAATCTATCGCTGACATCTCTGGATTCTTCCTCCTTTTTATAGAGACTTTATTTTATTTCTACCAAAAGGTATTTGCGCTGGTTAGAAGGTACATGGCTTAAAAACAGTGTTCAGAGTCCGGGGAACATTGTTGAGAGAAGCTGGAGCACCAAGTGGTATAACGTAACGAGTCTGTCTCTTGGTTTCTGACGTGGTTAATGTTTGTCATATTTCCGGTGTTGCTCAGTTTATTCCATCTTTCCTTCCCAGCAGTCTCTCCCTCTCTCCTCCCTCCCTCCCTTCCTTCCTTCCTTCCTCACTTTCTTCTCTGAGTGTTGTGAAATAAGAAGAGAGGGTTGGTCGTGAGTTTCCTGTGGTTTTCAGGGGACTCTCGCCCTCTTGGTGTTTTCCTAAACGAGGCGAAGGACTGTTAAAGGAACACGACGACTTATTGGGAATTTAGCTTATTCACCGTAACCCCCAGAGTTAGACTAGTCCATACAGACCCTTCTCATCTCTGTGTGTGCTGTAATGCTGTCTGACAGCTCCAGGTGGCATCAGCCCATGACAGAACAGGCAGGTAACTGGTTCCAGTAATCCTACTGCTCCGAATAAGTGACAAAATAACACCAACATGTTCCTGTTTACATGTTGTGATTTGTAGAGTCACAGCGTGTACAAAAAAAACAACGTAACATGAGACACATCCATCTTCTAACCAGTAAACAAACCGGGAACTATATTCTCAGGCGGAAGAATATAGTACTTGGGCGGAGTGATATGCTCGCAGCAAGCCTGTCTGAGAATATAGTTCCCGGTTTGTTTACTGGTTAGAAGATGGCTGTGTCTCATGTTACGTTGACTCTACAAATCACAACATGTAAATAGGAACATGTTGGAGTTATTTTGTCACTTTTTTCACATTTCGGAGCAGTAGGCTAGTTGGAACCAGTCACCTGCAGCATCTGTGCTAGGCTAAGCTAATTCTGGAGCCGTCAGACAGCGTTACAGCACGCACTGAGATGAGAAGGGTCTGTATGGACTAGTCTAACTCTGGGGGTTACGGTGAATAAGATAAATTCCCAAAAAGTCGGCGTGTTCCTTTAAAGCGCCCATATTATGCTCATTTTCAGGTTCATAACTGTATTTTAAGGTTTTACCAGAATAGGTTTACATGGTTTAATTTTCTAAAAACACCATATTGTTGTTGTACTGCACA
>NC_053129.1:33825670-33828170 GCF_010015445.1 Perca fluviatilis
AGCCGCTCGGCCCGTAAAGACAACAATTATTATTTGAAATACTCTGCTCACCTCAGCGAGCTCTGCTGTGAAAGCTTTCACATTCCTGCCAGGCTCAGCAGCTCCAGGGCCAACTGTTTCCCCCCACAGATGGACTTTATAATATAATATAATATAATGTAATATAATATAATATAATATAATTTAATATAATATAATATAATGTAATGTAATATAATACAATGTAATATAATATAATATAATGTAATGTAATATAATATAATGTAATATAATATAATTTAATATAATATGATATAATGTAATGTAATATAATACAATGTAATATAATGTAATGTAATGTAATATAATATAATATAATTTAATATAATATAATATAATGTAATGTAATATAATACAATGTAATATAATGTAATGTAATATAATATAATGTAATATAATATAATATAATGTAATGTAATGTAATGTAATATAATACAATGTAATATAATATAATGTAATGTAATGTAATGTAATGTAATACAATGTAATGTAATGTAATATAATATAATGTAATATAAGGACTCAGCTGATCCACCGCTGCAATGTAACTGAGTACATTTACTCCAGTACTGTACTTTCAGTACCAAATGTTGAAGTACTTGTACTTTACTTGTAGTCTTTTCTTTTCATGCCACTTTCTACTTTCTCTCAACTACATTTCAGAGAGAAATATTGGACTTTTTACTCCACTAAATTCATCTGTTCCAGCTTTAGTTACTAGTTACTTTAGTTACTAGTTACTTTACACACTAAGATTACTGCACACAGAACACATGTAGTTTATTAAGTCTGATTTTTTTATTAGCCTATAAAGGAAACTAGCCGACAATATAACGGCTACAAGTCCAGCTGAGATGATGAGACCATTAAACACACAACTGTGTGTGTCCCTGTGTGTGTGTGTGTGTGTGTCTGTGTGTGTGTGCGTGTGTGTGTGCGTGTCTGTCTGTCTGTCTCTGTGTGTGTCTGTCTGTGTGTGTGTGTGTGTCTTCTTGTGTGTGTGTGTGTGTGTCTGTGTGTGTCTGTCTCTGTCTGTGTGTGTGTGTGTGTGTGTGTCTGTCTCTGTCTGTGTGTGTGTGTGTCTGTCTGTGTGTGTGTGTGTGTCTGTCTGTGTGTGTGTGTGTCTGTGTGTGTCTGTCTGTGTGTGTGTGTGTGTGTCTGTGTGTGTGTGTCTGTCTCTGTCTGTCTGTGTGTGTGTGTCTGTGTGTCTGTGTGTGTGTGTGTGTGTCTGTGTCTGTCTGTCTGTGTGTGTGTCTGTGTGTGTCTGTCTGTGTGTGTGTGTGTGTGTGTGTGTGTGTGTATGTCTGTGTCTGTGTGTGTGTGTGTCTGTGTCTGTCTGTCTGTGTGTGTGTGTGTCTGTCTCTGTCTGTGTGTGTGTGTGTGTCTGTGTCTGTCTGTCTGTGTCTGTCTCTGTCTGTGTGTGTGTGTGTGTGTCTGTGTGTGTGTGTGTCTGTGTGTGTGTGTGTGTGTGTGTCTGTGTGTGTGTGTGTGTCTGTGTGTGTGTGTGTGTGTCTGTGTGTGTGTGTGTGTGTGTGTGTGTGTGTGTCTGTGTGTGTGTGTGTGTCTGTGTGTGTGTCTGTTGTGTCTGTGTGTGTGTGTGTGTCTGTGTGTGTGTGTGTGTGTCTGTGTGTGTGTGTGTGTGTCTGTGTGTGTGTGTCTGTCTGTATTTGGATCCTTTACCCTTTCTAAAATAGGAGGATTTTCTAACTGCTTTAAAGTGTCTCAGACCTCTCTAAAGACACACTGTGTACACTTAAAGGTCAGACCCTGATCTTAGTTTCATGCTTTCACATTCGTTGCTGTCAGATAATATCTCGTTTGACGTAACGAGCACCAGGGAAACAATGTGAGCCGCGCCAGAAACAACCTTGTGTCCACGCCTGCTTCTGTCTTACAGCCTGTGCAGCCTGTGCATGTGACACACTGCCACTACTAAATATATACACAGTAGAACTGCCTTCGTAAGTTCACCTCTGCTGATTTAATCAGAGAAGTAGTAGTAGTAGATTACTTTATTGTCTCCGTGGGGCAGTTGAGTTTGCAGCACAGTCGCAAGGCCACTTCATAACAGGACATCAGACATATGACACAAATAAATAGTCCCTACATCAGACACCGACAGACATAACATGAAGACATGCTGCTTTTTGGATGCTTTTATATAGACCTTAGTGGTCCCCTAATACTGTATCTGAAGTCTCTTTTATATAGACCTTAGTGGTCCCCTAATACTGTATCTGAAGTCTCTTTTATATAGACCTTAGTGGTCCCCTAATACTGTATCTGAAGTCTCTTTTATATAGACCTTAGTGGTCCCCTAATACTGTATCTGAAGTCTCTTTATATAGACCTTAGTGGTCCCCTAATACTGTATCTGAAGTCTCTTTATATAGACCTTAGTGGTCCCCTAATACTGTATCTGAAGTCTCTTTTATATAGACCTTAGTGGTCCCCTAATACT
>NC_053129.1:33833170-33835670 GCF_010015445.1 Perca fluviatilis
TACAGGGAGGTGTGTTCAGGTGCATTGTGGGCGTGCTGGTCTTACATGGAGGTGTGTTCAGGTGCATTCTGGGCGGCGCTGGTCTTACAGGGAGGTGTGTTCAGGTGCATTCTGTGCATGCCGGTCTTACAGGGAGGTGTGTTCAGGTGCATTCTGGGCGTGCTGGTCTTACAGGGAGGTGTGTTCAGGTGCATTCTGGGCGTGCTGGTCTTACAGGGAGGTGTGTTCAGGTGTATTCTGGGCGTGCTGGTCTTACAGGGAGGTGTGTTCAGGTGCATTCTGGGCTGCTGGTCTTACAGGGAGGTGTGTTCAGGTGCATTCGGGCAGTGCTGGTCTTACAGGGAGGTGTGTTCAGGGTGCATTCTGGGCGTGCTGGTCTTACAGGGAGGTGTGTGTTCAGGTGTATTCTGGGCGTGCTGGTCTTACAGGGAGGTGTGTTCAGGTGCATTCTGGGCGTGCTGGTCTTACAGGGAGGTGTGTTCAGGTGCATTCTGGGCGTGCTGGTCTTACAGGGGAGGTGTGTTCAGGTGCATTCTGGGCGTGCTGGTCTTACAGGGAGGTGTGTTCAGGTGCATTCTGGGGCGTGCTGGTCTTACATGGAGGTGTGTTCAGGTGCATTCTGGGGCGTGCTGGTCTTACAGGGAGGTGTGTTCAGGTGCATGGACCATTTTTTCCATCATTGTGTTGTCTGAAAATCACGACTTCTTTAAACATTTTTGCCAGGTTTTAAAACCTTGTTAGTGCTTATATTTTGATGCTTTTTTAAACTCTATTCTGCTGTTTTCTAGACTTTCAAACATTTTAATATATTAAAATGTTTAAAAAATGTCAAAAAATGACATAAAAACGCCAAAAACATTGAAAAAAGTGAGTTAAAGGCATTGAAAGTGAAGGTTAAATGCAGGGCACTTCCCTATAGGGAAGTGCCCTGCATTTAACCTTCCATGTCATTTTTGGGTAATTTTGTTAAAAGAAACCCACATTTCTTATATTGTAAAGCTTTGAAAATGGGTCAGACTTAATTTATTTATAATTTAATTTATACTGTTTATTGATCCCCAGTGGGGAAATTACAGTTTGTTGACCCGAGGACAACAGGAGGCTCAAACTACCAAAAGGGTGGATTCGTACACTCCCTGAACGCACCTGCACCAGGCGCTTCGTTGAATATTCATGAAAAAGGACAAGTTTGTGAACGGGCACAACACAGATTTAGGACAGCTGGAGCTTTTTAAGTGTCAGCGTCTGGTCGTGTGTTTGCGGCAGAGGACACAGAAGAGACAGACAGACAGACAGACAGACAGAAGAGACAGACAGACAGACAGACAGACTGTGGACTAACTCAGGTTAATTTCGTGTCCCGTTTGTTTAGGACCTGCAGATAGCCTTCTGCTGCCTGAACCTAACCACGCTTGCCCTGCGATCAAATGCGATTACAGCCTCCACAGCTCGGTCCATCCATCACGGCTGAACGGCATGCTGGGAGACCCACGATGTGGGGGAGGGGGCAGGACATTACGAGGGACAGTTTTGATTGATTCATTGATTGATTGATTAGACAGTAACAGAAATAAATGCAGAACAAGATGCCAACACAGTGACATTGTACATTTATCAGTGTGCACTACAGTGGTTTTATTAGTCTGGTTTGATTTGCATTGAGAGATGATCTTATAGAAAGTACCCCATGACCATCTCTAGGTATGGTGAAGGGTGTGTGGTGATGTGGGGGGGGTATGGTGAAGGGTGTGTGGTGATGTGGGGGTATGGTGAAGGGTGTGTGTGGTGATGTGGGGGTATGGTGAAGAAGGGTATGTGGTGATGTGGGGGTATGGTGAAGGGTATGTGGTGTGTGGGGGTATGGTGAAGGGTGTGTGTGGTGATGTGGGGTATGGTGAAGGGTATGTGGTGATGTGGGGGTATGGTGAAGGGTGTGTGGTGATGTGGGGGTATGGTGAAGGGTATGTGGTGATGTGGGGGTATGGTGAAGGGTGTGTGGTGATGTGGGGGGGTTGGTGAAGGGTATGTGGTGATGTGGGGGGGTATGGTGAAGGGTATGTGGTGATGTGGGGGTATGGTGAAGGGGTATGTGGTGATGTGGGGGGTATGGTGAAGGGGTATGTGTGGTGATGTGGGGGTATGGTGAGGGTATGTGGTGATGTGGGGGGTATGGTGAAGGGTATGTGGTGATGTGGGGGGTATGGTGAAGGGGTATGTGGTGATGTGGGGGTATGGTGGGGGTATGTGGTGATGTGGGGGGTATGGTGGGGGTATGTGGTGATGTGGGGGGGGTATGGTGAAGGGTGTGTGGTGATGTGGGGGTATGGTGAAGGGTATGTGGTGATGTGGGGGGGGTATGGTGGAAGGGTATGTGGTGATGTGGGGGTATGGTGAAGGGTATGTGGTGATGTGGGGGGTATGGTGAAGGGTGTGTGGTGATGTGGGGGGGGTATGGTGAAGGGTATGTGGTGTGATGTGGGGGGTATGGTGAAGGGTGTGT
>NC_053129.1:33840670-33843170 GCF_010015445.1 Perca fluviatilis
CTACTAGATGCTAATGGCGTTTTGAGCTAACGTTAGCAATCAAGTAGCCTACTAGATGCTAATGGCGTTTTGAGCTAACGTTAGCAATCAAGTAGCCTACAAGGTTCTAATGGCGGTTTGAGCTAACGTTAGGAATCAAGTAGCCTACTAGATGCTAAAGGTGGTTTGAGCTAACGTTAGCAATCAAGTAGCCTACAAGATGCTAATGGCGTTTTGAGCTAACGTTAGCAATCAAGTAGCCTACTAGATGCTAATGGCGGTTTGAGCTAACGTTAGCAATGAAGTAGCCTACAAGATGCTAATGGCGTTTTGAGCTAACGTTAGCAATCAAGTAGCCTACTAGATGCTAATGGCATTTTTAGCAACCAAACAATCATAGATAGCTAAAACGTTTTAGAAATGACTGCTAGCTACAAGTTAGCAATCAGACACAACAAAGGCTGTCACTTGAATGGCGTTTTGAGCTAACGTTAGCAACCAAACAATCATAGATAGCTAAAACGTTTTAGAAATGATTTCCATCTTCTGTTATTGTTTGTAAAGAGAAAAGTTTATTATTTTACAGAGTTCACAAATTTCAGTAAGACACGTTATGCCGAGAGGGAGGTCTTCCCTGTAACTTTTGATTTTGACCATCCTTTGCTCAGGTTTCACATCTTTTTTTTTTTCCATTTCTGTCAGTCACATGTCTGTGAAAAGTTGTTCGAAAGTTGTTCGGTTTGTTTAGACTTCTCTGAAATCTTCTCTGGATGTTTAAAGTCCTCCCTTCGAGGGAGAACAGGTGGCATTCCTCCACACGATCTGCACTTTAATCAGATTCTTTTCATTTCTGATGGGACGAATTCCCTCAATGCGTCGACCTCCCCCCTTTTCCTCGAGGGGGAGGGGTGAGAGGGGTGAGAGGAGGTGAAGAGGGGTCTTTGTTGGTGGAGAATGGGAGGGGTGGGGGCCGACAGATGGCCGATAGGACTCCCAAGACAAAAGTGGAAGGTAGACTCTCTCTCAGTCTGAGCGGCAAGACACAAAACATAGGGAGGACAGAGGAGGGAGTGGGGGAGGGAGGGAGGGAGGACAGAGGAGGAGTGGGGGCAGAGGAGGGAGGGAGGTGGGAGGAGGGAGGGAGGGGGGACAGAGGAGGGAGGGAGGTGGGGGAGGGAGGGAGGGAGGACAGAGGGGAGGGAGGGAGGGGCAGAGGGAGGTGGGGAGGGAGGGAGGGAGGACAGAGGAGGGAGGGAGGGAGGTGGGGAGGGAGGGAGGGAGGACAGAGGAGGGAGGGAGGGAGGTGGGGAGTCAGGGACTGTTGCACACCGCTCAACCTTTACTGATGCTATGGGAGCGAGAGTTATAACTTTTCGTTTCACTCTTAGGGTGCACTCACAGTTGTACACTTTTTTACTTAGTGTCTTCATTAATCAGAGGTGTGTTTTGGGGCGTAACATGCAATCAACCAATCAGAGATCATCTCCCATTCATCAACCAATCAGAGATCATCTCCCATTCCCTTTAAAAGCCAGGTGCGTTTGGACCTTGGAGCATTGTTGTTATGATGTAGGATTTACACCCTAATATATTTATTAGTAATCTTCTGTGTGTGTATTGTTGTTATGTATTATTGTACTGTGTGCCTGTATTGTAACAAGCATGGTGTGTATTGCTGTGCACGAGCCTAGGAGCATTTTACTAATGCTCTGTTAAAATAACAATGAAATGCTGGTTATTGACTTTAGACCAGGTTTTGTTGGTCAATGGTGCCATCACTTCTTCCCCAGATGAAATATACAGAATGCACTGAAGACACACCTCCCTGTAAAGACCTCCCCAATATATATAATATATATATATAATATATATATAAGATATATATATATATAGTATATATATATATATATATATATATATATATATATAAGATATATATATATATATTATATATATATATATATATATATATATATACTGATATATATAAGATTATATATATATAAAGATATATATATATATATGTGATATATATATATGTGTGTATATATATATATATGTATATATTATATATATATATATATATATATATGATGTGTATATGTATATATATATGTATATGATGTATATATATATGTGGTATATATATATGTAAAGTTAATATATATATATGATGTATATGTATATGGATTAATATATATGATATGTATATATATGTATATATATGATATATATATATGCATAATATTTATATGTATATATGGTGTATATATGTATATGTGTTGTATATATGGACATATATGTATATGTATAATATGTATATATATATATATGTATATATTTGTTATGTATATATTGTATGTATATGTTGTGTATATATGTATATATATATGTTTGTATATATATATTATATATATACTGTGTATATATATATGTGTATATATATGATGTATATATATGATATATATATATATGGTATATATATATATATAATATATATTGATATATATATATATATATA
>NC_053129.1:33850670-33853170 GCF_010015445.1 Perca fluviatilis
ACGACAGCAGCCGAACCTTCGCTGCGCACCAGTAAAGGCAGCTCGCTGAGCTCGGACGGGTCCTGGTACGACTCGCCGTGGGGGGCGGCCGGCGAGCTGGCCGACAACGTGTTCGTCTGCGCGCCGAGCAGCGCGCACGCTGCCTACTACTCGGCACGCACAGACGAGATGTCCAACGGTAACGCTGTCTTCTCGGCGCAAGTGGACGACTCGGTTGTGTTTAACGCCAGCGTCTTGTTCCCCTCTGCTTCCGGCGAGAACGGCGAGTTCTCCGGCGCCTACAACACTTGTTCCTCTGGGCGCACCGAGGACAGCGGCATCGGGGACTCGGTGATCCTGCCGGCCGACCTGCGAGACTTCAGCTCTACGTCGCTGGACAGCGTTTACCAAAACACCGAGCAGCAGCAGCAGCAGCCCGCTGCCTTCCCTACCGCGTCGGACGCCGCTGCCTTCTGCTGCTCGGCGCCGCGGCTGGACGACATCATCGCAGAAGAGGAGGGGGGGTCAGGCGTGGAGCAGCGGTACTGCTCGCTGACGCTCCCCTGTCGCAGGACCGAGCCCGTTGGAGCTACCGCCGGGAACAGCCGCAAAGACTTCCTGAAGAGCCGGATCCGACAACTCAGCGACTGGACGGGCAGCCTGAGCAGGAAGAAGAGGAGGATCCAGGTGAGTCACAACAACAACAACAACAACAACAACACTGTTTTAAACATTTAAAACATTAAACAGGAAGATGTGCATGTGTGGAAGACTTAAAAATGCTGAAATGTTTCTCAATCGTTCATTGTTTTTAATTTAATTATAACAGTTAAAGGTGCACAATGAGTTCCTGCATGGTTTCAGCGCGATTTAATTAAATTTTTGTCTGAAATCAAATTTTCAATTCAATTCAATTTTATTTATAGTATCAAATCATAACATAAGTTATCTCGAGACACTTTACAGATAGAGTAGGTCTAGACCACACTCTATAATTTACAAAGCCCCAACAATTCCAACAATTCCAGTAATTCCCTCAAGAGCAAGCAGTGCGACAGTGGCGAGGAAAAACTCCCTCTTGGGAAGAAACCTCGGACAGACCCAGGCTCTTGGTAGGCGGTGTCTGACGAGCCGGTCAGATCGTAGGCATCTCTCCTTTATCCGCTAGCTGCCTGACCCCCTGAACACACCGTGAAAAAGCCCGGTCTCAGGAGACTCGTAAACGTCAAACACTAGGGGCACAGACTGTGCACCAAAATACAGCAAACCACGTTACAGCCAATCACCGACAAGATGGTTGGGGGAGGGGGTGGGGGTTAGTGCACATGCATATAATGGGGACAGTGAGCTGCGTTGATTGAGTAGCGTGAGTTGTATCTGAGAGTAGCTGCTGGATAGCTGTTTTGTTATATTTTGGTGCACAGCCTGTGCCCCTATCGTGTTGTCTCCCGAGACCGGGCTTTTTCACGGTGTGTTCAGGGGCCAGGCAGCTAGTGGATCAAGGAGAGATTCCTACGATTTGAGACAAAAATGACATCGCGCTGAAGCAATGCAGGAAATCATAGTGGACCTTAGAGCAGGGCAATATATCAATATTGTGAAATGAGACTAGAATACAAGACATTTCAGTGTTCATCCAAACACCTTCATCAGTTGTTTAGTGTGCCCAGGAAGTGACTCTGGCCTTAATACACAGGGGCAGTCACATGATCTCATGGTATGAACAAAACAGTTTGTAAGATCAAGATGTCTATATCCTGGACGGAGAGGATAGGTGGTTTGAAAGGCCAGTCCTTCCAGAAAAATGCTGAGTTTTTTTGTGATTGTTGAGGGCAAAAATCCTTGATTATGCGGCACGTTTTCTTAAAAAATGCGATGGAATATGCGGGATATTTATGCAATTTTATGCGATGAAATTGTAACCTGACTCCGCCAGATGGATCGCTTCGCATTAGCTCGGCATATCCATCTGGGAACTTACTGTTGGAGAACTTTTGGGAAGGAGCGAAAATCCTGGTTAGCTGATTGGATAAACCATCTGTCTATCACCACCTATAGTTGGTGATAGACGGGCCAAACCAACCAATCAGATCAACAAAGCGTATGAAAATACAACCACGAGCCAGGCTACCCCTGCTGCTGCTGCAGGCAAAGCATAGCTCGTTAGCTCAGCGAGCTAGCAACATGTCGGTAAAGGATATTTGCCGTTTGTGTAACGAGAATTTAGGAATAAAAGGCACCCTTTCAGGTTCCTGCTCCATATTCCAAAAGAAGGATCCAAGAGGAAACAGCATTAGCGAGCGGCTAACAGAATTAGGGCTACCGCTGTCTGAAAATCCTGGTTAGCTGATTGGATAAACCATCTGTCTATCACCACCTAAACCCGCCTCAAAACCAACGCTGATTGGTCGGTCATTTGGCGAACAGCTCCAAATTTTCTCTATCTCAAGATGCCAGACTGATCTGCGAGTGGAAAACTGGAGCTCGCCAGATCAGGACGGTCTCACCAGGCTAATGAAAT
>NC_053129.1:33858170-33860670 GCF_010015445.1 Perca fluviatilis
GTAACTAAGTACATAAACTCCAGCTGCAATGTAACTAAGTACATCAACTTTAGCTCCAGCTGCAATGTAACTAAGTACATCAACTTTAGCTGGAATGTAACTAAGTACATACTCCACCGTTTGGAATGTAACTAAGTACATCAACTCCAGCTGCAATGTAACTAAGTACATCAACTCCAGCTGGAATGTAACTAAGTACATCAACTCCAGCTGGAATGTAACTAAGTACATCAACTCCAGCTGGAATGTATCTAAGTAGGGTTGATAACGTCTTGTTATCCTGCAGAATATGGATATTTTGAATAAAGTAAAGGGTCTGTTCGTCCCTAGTCGTGCTCAGTGAGTTCTCACACAGGTTGGTGCTCCGGTAAAAGCAGTGGAGAGTTTATAACGTGAGCGGTTAGGTTAGGTTAGGTTAGCGTGCTGCTGCTGCTGCTCTGCTGATGCTCTGCTGCCTCCAGGGCCTTCTGGCAGCTCAGACCGGGAAAGGAGTGGAACATCTGTTCCAGATGTTGATGATGGTTGTTACCGGCTGCCGGGAACAACAGGCATTAGCTTCCCGCTAACGATAGAGCCAGACGTGTTTGTTTCAAATTTAAATTCTGTTGTACTGTGGTTGTGTTTATTTGTTGCTGTTTGGTATATATTTTTGTTACTGCTGGCTGTAATCCAAATTGCCCCTTGGGGATAATAAAGTGACCTTGAACCTTGAGACGAGGCTGCAGAGAGTGACATCACCAGCCAAATGTTGAAAATAAATACATAAAACATACTTTTTGATGGTTTTTAAAATCACAAATATTGATTTTAAAAGGATTTTATTAATTTGAAAATGGTTCCCCAGAGTGTGTGATCAGAACTCAGTCCAACGGTCTGTTACACAGAAAAGAATAATTAATAATGCTAATAACTCTGTGTGTGACTGTGTTTGTGTGTGTGTGTGTGTGTGTGTGTGTGTGTGTGTGTGTGTGTGTACAGATCCAGCAGTGGGACCAGAACCTGGAGAAACTGAACCTGGATCTGTTCCGTGTGCGCTGCTATCTGTCCAGCCTGCAGGGCGGCGAGCTGCCCAACCCCAAGAGCCTGCTCGCCGCCGCCAGCCGGCCCTCCAAGAGCATGCTGGGACGCCTGGGCGTCTTCTCCGTGTCCTCCTTCCATGCTCTGGTAAAAAGCGCTGCTGCCAGTGCGTGCGTGTGCGCGCGTGCGTGTGCGTGCGTGTGTGTGTGTGTGTGTGTGTGTGTGTGTAAAATAACAGTGTTGTCTAGAAACTAGAGGCCAGCCCCCGCCCAGGGGAGGATAAAAGCTTGAGGGAGAGAACAGATCAGAGCTCATAATTCAGAGGACAACTTGTTGGACCAGCTCTGACTTAAATGTCTGTTGCTAGGGAAACTTAGACTCTGTTTTTTTTAACCCACAGCTGTGTTTTAACTTAAATGCTGGACTAAACTTTGCTTAACTGACCTCTTCGTCTCAGATTGATCCTTGTGTTCTAGTAAACTTAAGTCTGATGTAAGAAGGCCTTACTTTAGACATAACGGCGAGCGTCTCATGTTGGACGTGTGGCGTCTCCGCAGGTGTGCAGCAGAGACGAGGGAACGCTACGGCGACGCAGCCACTCTCTGTCGGGAGGAAGCAGCCGGAGGCGGGGCCTGCCGTCCTCTCTGAGGGCGCTGGACGCACCCAAGAGACGCAGCAGGGACGCCAGACACTCCACGGCCCAGGTAATACACCGCACCCACCACGGCCCAGGTAGTACACCACACCCACCACGGCCCAGGTAGTACACCGCACACACCATGGCCCAGGTAGTACACAGCACCCACCACGGCCCAGGTAGTACACCGCACCCACCACGGCCCAGGTAGTACACAGCACCCACCACGGCCCAGGTAGTACACAGCACCCACCACGGCCCAGGTAGTACACCGCACCCACCACGGCCCAGGTAGTACACAGCACCCACCACGGCCCAGGTAGTACACCGCACCCACCACGGCTCAGGTAGTACACAGCACCCACCACGGCCCAGGTAGTACACCGCACCCACCACGGCTCAGGTACTACACCGCACCCAAAGGGTAGGATAGGCTATGATATATAAAGGGTAGGATAGGCTACAATATATAAAGGGTAGGATAGGCTACGATATATAAAGGGTAGGATAGGCTACGATATATAAAGGGTAGGATAGGCTACGATATATAAAGGGTAGGATAGGCTACTATTTATAACGTGGGTAGGATAGCTACTATATAAAGGGCAGAATAGGCTACGATATATAAGCGGGATAGGTATGTATATAAAGGGTGGATAGGCTACTATATATAAAGGGGTGGGATAGGCTACGATATATAAAGGGTAGGATAGCTACGATATATAAAGGGTGGGATAGCCACATATAAAGGGGGTAGGATAGGCTACTATATATAAAGGGTAGGTGAATATATAAAGGGGGATAGGCTACGATATATAAAGGGTAGGATAGGCTATGATATATAAA
>NC_053129.1:33868170-33873170 GCF_010015445.1 Perca fluviatilis
CTATACAACACTACGCACAACACACACCACCACAAACCACTACATAACACAACACTAGACTACACAACCCGACACGATGCAACACAACACAACACTACACGACGCAACACAACACCAGACTACACAACACAACACTAGACTACACAACCCGACACGATGCAACACAACACGACACGACATGACACAACACGACACGACACAACACGACACAACACCAGACTACACAACACGACACAAGACGACACGACATGACACAACACGACACAACACCAGACTACACAACACGACACAAGACGACACGACATGACACAACACGACACAACACAACACGACATGACACAACACGACACAACACCAGACTACACAACACGACACAAGACGACACGACACAACACCAGACGACACAACACAAGACAAGACAAGACGACACAAGACAAGACAAGACAAGACAAGACGACACAACACAAGACAAGACAAGACAAGACGACACAACACAAGACAAGACAAGACAAGACGACACAACACAAGACAAGACAAGACAAGACAAGACGACACAAGACAAGACAAGACAAGACAAGACGACACAACACAAGACAAGACAAGACGACACAACACAAGACAAGACAAGACGAGACAACACAACACAACACAACACAAGACAAGACAAGACAAGACGACACAACACAAGACAAGACAAGACAAGACGACACAACACAAGACAAGACAAGACAAGACAAGACGACACAACACAAGATAAGACAAGACAACACAACACAACACAAGACAAGACGACACAAGACGACACGACACAACACCAGACGACACAACACAAGACAAGACAAGACGACACAAGACAAGACAAGACAAGACAGAACGACACACACACAGACAAGACAAGACGAACAACACAGACAAGACAAGAAAGACGACACAAGACAAGACAAGACAAGACAAGACGACACAACACAAGACAAGAACAAGACAAGAGACACAAGACAAGAAGACACAAGAGACAACACAAACAGACAAGACAAGACAAGAACCACAAGACAAGACAAGACAAGACAAGACGACACAACACAAGATAAGACAAGACGACACAAGACAAGACAAGACGACACAAGACGATACAACACAAGACAAGACAAGACGACACAACACAAGACAAGACAAGACGACACAACACAAGACAA
The DNA here is from genome assembly GCF_010015445.1 of Perca fluviatilis. NCBI lineage: Eukaryota > Metazoa > Chordata > Actinopteri > Perciformes > Percidae > Perca > Perca fluviatilis. The sequence continues at coordinate 33,869,364 of NC_053129.1, forward strand.
GACAAGACGACACAACACAAGACAAGACAAGACGACACAACACAACAAGACAAGACGACACAACACAACAAGACAAGACAACACAAGACAAGACAAGAAAACACAACACAACACAAGACAAGACAAGACAAGACAAGACAAGACAAGACGACACAACACAACACAACACAACACAAGACAAGACAAGACGACACAAAACAAGACAACACAACACAAGACGACACAACACAACACAACATAACACAAGACGACACGACACATGACGTCACAACACAAGACGACACAACACAAGACAACACAACACAAGACGAGACAACACAACACAAGACGACACAAAACAACACAAAACAACACAACACAAGACGACACAAAACAAAACAAGACGACACGACACATGACAACACAAGACGACACCACACATGACAACACAAGACGACACGACACATCACAACACAACACAAGACGACACAACACAACACGACACATGACGACACAACACAAGACGACACAACACATGACAAGACAAGACGACACATGACGACACAACACGACACATGACGACACAACACAAGACGACACAACACATGACAAGACAAGACGACAGAAGACGACACAACACAAAACAAAACAACACAACACATGAGGACACAAGACAACACAACACGACACAAGATGACACGACACAAGACGACACAACACAACACAACACGACACAACACAAGACAACACAAGACGACACAAGACAACACAACACAACGACACGACACAAAGTGTCCGGACGGTAGCAGTCTGGTGTTTAATGTGACCTGGCGTTGCTGCCAGTCAGTTATGAATCATTGAAATGTCCTGATCAGGTGTCTTATTACCTTATTTAATACTTTAATTAAAATATAATCTGAGTGAGAGGGTCTGACTAAAGGCTCTAAACACTTTAAAGTGCCCATATTCTGCCTCATTTTCAGGTTCATAATTTATATTTAGAGGTTGTACCAGAATAGGTTTATGTGGTTTAATTTTCAAAAAACACCACATTTGTGTTGTACTGCACATTGCTGCAGCTCCTCTTTTCACCCTGTGTGTTGAGCTCTCTGTTTTAGCTACAGAGTGAGACATCTCACTGCTGTAACATCTTTGTTGGGAGTCGCACATGCTCAGTAGCTAGGTAAGGACTACTAGCCAGTCAGAAGCAGAGTATGAGGGCGTACCCTGACAGTACCTAGGTAAGGACTACTAGCCAGTCAGAAGCAGAGTATGAGGGCGTGCCATGACAGTACCTAGGTAAGGACTACTAGCCAGTCAGAAGCAGAGTATGAGGGCGTGCCCTGACAGTACCTAGGTAAGGACTACTAGCCAGTCAGAAGCAGAGTATGAGGGCGTGCCCTGACAGTACCTAGGTAAGGACTACTAGCCAGTCAGAACACCATGGAATACCCCAAATCACCAGAAAAAGTGATTTTTGTCATAATATGGGCACTTTAAATGAAATGTAATAGAGCTCCACAGTGTGGTGCCAGAGCTGTCACTGTTGAGCTCTGTTCTCTGATGGTTGTGTGAGGGTTAGGACTGTGTTTCACTGATTTCATGATTTAGGATGTTTTCACTTTGACATAATGTGAAATGCCTTTGTTATGTTTGTGTTTTTCATGTTTTATTTTTCATGTCATTCATGTTTTCCGTGTTGCTGCTGTTGGAAGAAACGCGTCTCCTGCTTGAGTGTGTTAAGTTAAAGGGACAGTTTGAATGTTTTTAAGCATTTCAGACTCCTAAAAACATCTGTATCAGTTTAAGTGGACGCTATATTCAGAATATTTTCAGCGCTGCACCTTGCTGTCAGGCCATAGGCGTCATTTAAGACCCCCCCCGATAATCCACTTTGGGCTTTTGCAAAATTTTTGCTGCGTTTTTCTGACATTATCGCTGCTTTTTTCAACGTTTTTGTGGCTTTTTTCGGACGATTTGTTGCGTTTTCAATGTTTTTTTGTCTTTTTCCCAAAAAAATTTGCCGCTTTTCTAAACCATTTTTGTCTCTTCTTTTACTTTTACTTTTGGACTATTTTTTTTCTATGATTTTCTAACTGCTGCACGCTTTTCTAAACATTTTTGTATCTCTTTTTTTTTTCGTTATTTTTCTACAATTTTTCTAACATTTTTTATGCTTTTTCAAGGTTATTTTTGGGGAAAGAAAATTCATTGTTTAGAGGTTTTCTTTCCAGTTTATGTTGCTTTTTGTGGGGTATTTTAGTTTTTAATTTGTGTGCCCTTTTTTTCAATAATTTTGTCTCTTTTTTTCTTTTCTTTTTTTCTACAAATTTTCTATGTTTTGGGTACTTTTTGAAGGTTATTTTTGGACTAGACTAGACTAGAAAAGCGCTTTATAAATACTTTACATTTACATATTTTTTGCCATTTTTGTGCCCTCTTTTCAATGATTTTTTGTTTTTTAAATTGAGTTTTTTTCTGTAACATTTCCGATGTTTTTGTTGCTTTTTCAAGGATATTTTTGGTGAAAAAATTTCGACAATTTTGTTTTTAATTTGTGTGCCCTTTTTTCAATAATTTTGTCTCTCTTTTATTTATTTTTTAAGGTTATTTTTGGACGCATTTCTTCGACGATTTTGTTGCCTTTTTAAGAGTTTATTTTCCTGAATTTATGTTGCTTTTTTTGTGGGGTATTTTTTGTCATTTTTGCGCCTTTTTTTTCAATGTTTTTTTGTTTTTTAAATTGAGTTTTTGTCCTACAAATTTCCGATGTTTTTGTACCTATCCTCAGTACATCCGAATTATACAGAGTTTACTGTATACAGAGTTTACTATATACAGAGTTTACTGTATACAGAGTTTACTATATACAGAGTTTACTGTATACAGAGTTTACTGTATACAGAGTTTACTATATACAGAGTTTACTATATACAGAGTTTACTGTATACAGAGTTTACTATATACAGAGTTTACTATATACAGAGTTTACTGTATACAGAGTTTACTATATACAGAGTTTACTATATACAGAGTTTACTGTATACAGAGTTTACTGTATACAGAGTTTACTATATACAGAGTTTACTGTATACAGAGTTTACTATATACAGAGTTTACTGTATACAGAGTTTACTGTATACAGAGTTTACTATATACAGAGTTTACTATATACAGAGTTTACTATATACAGAGTTTACTGTATACAGAGTTTACTATATACAGAGTTTACTATATACAGAGTTTACTATATACAGAGTTTACTGTATACAGAGTTTACTGTATACAGAGTTTACTATATACAGAGTTTACTATATACAGAGTTTACTGTATACAGAGTTTACTGTATCGTCGTACGGTTTGGAGGCTTTGACTTAAACTGATAAAGATGTTTTTTAGCTTTTAGATAAATTAATTTTGGTCATGAAAACGCTCCTGTTTAAAAAAACAAAGCTTTCTGTATGTGTGTTTGTAACTTCGTGGGAACGGCAGCGTTCTCATCTGACAGCAGTGATTTATAGGATTTCCATCTTTCATTTGTGTCTTTTCTTCCTCCCCATGTTTTCCATGTTTCCATCTTCCATACACTCGTTTCCTCCTCATCCCATTTCTGTCTCTTTTTCCACCTCCCCGACTCATATTTTCCATCTCTGAGCTCCGAGCATGCTTCGTTTTTCTTCATGTCATGTTTTCTCCCCCCATTAACCAAAAACACAGCTCCGTCATGTTGCAGAAAAAGTCACGACTCATTTCACCTAAATCTGCAGTCGGGTATCATTTCCATCTGGCTGGTTCTTTCCATCGTTTGGGAAAGGCTTTTATTTTGAA
>NC_053129.1:33899882-33912382 GCF_010015445.1 Perca fluviatilis
TATGAAGCCAGAATAATGACTGTACCTCTGAACCTCCTAAGGCCTCCTGCACACTGGCTGCGTGGCCTGTCTGTTTATATTTGGGTTCCCATGGTAACAGGTTAGAGCTTACACACTTCCTGCGTGACACGCACGACTCAGAAAACGTGTGCGTGCTAGAAATAGGACCGACGCAAGCGTGTTGGAAGCATTTTCAGGCAAAATAGAACAGGAAAAGATGTTTATATGTGTCATTTAGACACAAATACATATTAATAAATGACATTTTGATGGATTCTGATTAAATAATAAGATGGACTTTATTGTCTCAGGAAAGGGAACTGAAATATAAAAATATTTATATATCGAAATATGTGCAAACAAATGTACAAACACAAAGATATTGACAAAATAAATTGTAGAGCACGCTATTATTTAGCAGCAGCAGCAGCGCCGCGTCAGACACGTTTCTGGTGTGTTAAGACCTAGAAAACGCCCTAAATGTGTTAGTGGATGTATACTGTAGTTTGGTGCAACCATAGGTGTAATTTACAGGGGGCAATAATCAAAACTGGCCAAAAAACCTATTATAATTTCCTTTACATAAATAACAGGGTCTCTGCTGGTTTCAACAAGTCAACTTTAAGTCTTTTTAAGACCTTTTTGAGACCTTTATGAATGGAATTTGACTGACTTATCACAACAACGAAATGCAGAGTCACAAGTACTTGAATAAAAGCAAATATATATATATATATATATATATATATATATATATATATATATATATATATATATACATTATGTACACGCCATAAATATTTTTCATTTAATGTGTTTCTTTTTTTATGACTATTTACATTGTAGATTTTCACAGAAAGCATAAAAAAAATAAAAAATATGGAATTATGTACTTAACTAAAAGTGTGAAATAACTGAAAATATGTCTTATATTTTAGATTCCTCAAAGTAGCCACCCTTTGCTTTTTATTAATAAGGGAAAAACTTCCACTAATGAACCCTGACAAAGCACACCTGTGAAGGTAAAACCATTTCAGGTGACTACCTCATGAAGCTCATTGAGAGAACACCAAGGGTTTGCAGAGTTATCAAAAAAGCAAAGGGTGGCTACTTTGAAGAATCTAAAATATAAGACATGTTTTCAGATTATTTCACACTTTTTGTTAAGCACATAATTCCATATGTGTTCATTCATAGTTTTGATGCCTCTAGTGAGAATCTACAATGGAAATAGTCATGAAAATAAAGAAACACACTGAATGAGAAGGTGTGTCCAAACCTTTGGCCTGTACTATATATATATATATATATATATATATATATATATATATATATATATATATATATATATATATATACACACACAGCAAATTATATTTAGACGAGCGAAAGAAAGAACGTAAACACCACAGAATAAATTTTAAAAAACCATTTCAATGAGCATTAGAGGCGTTGCATGGGCGTAGGAAAAATGAAGACCTGTTTAAAATGATTTAAGAGCTAGAACACAATACTTCAGCGAATTAAAGACTTTTTAAAGGTCTTAAATTGTAGACTTTATTAGACTTTTTAAGACTCGCAGCGGCAAATGTAATTTGCAGCCAGAGTCAGCTGGAGAAACCAAACTCTGGTCAGGCCAATCACATCGTGTATAGAGAGGGTGGGCGGGGCTTATGGCTGCTGCTGGAGAACATTGGGTCTTCTGGAAGACTTGGAGTTCATCTTTTCTTTGAGAAAAGAACAAAGAACGGCTCTGAAGTCATTCTTAAAAAAAGGGAAAATGTGTTCGGAGTTTAAAGTTTAATCTATCAGCTACCGTTGCTCTGATTGGTTGGAGCGCTAGCCTATTGCGTGCAGAGGGGAATTTGAAAGACGACCGTTTATCCCGCCCCTCGGATTGAGCCCTGACCAATGGGGAGTTCCCAGAGCCCAACATCTGGATGTGGGTCAGACCCAGACCTCAACATCTGGATGTGGGTCAGACCCAGACCTCAACATCTGGATGTGGGTCAGACCCAGACCTCAACATCTGGATGTGGGTCAGACCCAGACCTCAACATCTGGATGTGGGTCTGGCTCATCAGGCTAGTTTGCATCATAACTTGATTCAGAAAAATTTAAAAAGAAAAATTGTTGCAGAAAAATTCACCCAAATGCAGACAAATTATGCGTTTGACATAATTGGGTGCAACAGAAGTACATTGGCGGGATAAAGCCCGATATCTGTGTGTTGGCGTTCTCAAACGCCGATCTCCACGGTAACGACAAACTCCGAGCTAGCGAGCTACACGCTAAAAATGTTGTGAAGAAGATGTGCAACAAGACAGGTCTGCTCGGTTCTTTCAGGGAACGATTGTAAAGATTTATAAAGAATATGTGTTGAGGTCATTTCCTCTCTAACTGGGAGGTTTTGATTGGTTTAAAGAAATGCCAACAACCCAGTTTTATTCGCCTATCCCAGAATGCATCTGTGTCTCACCCTCTGGTCTGTAGTGGGCGATGATGGTCACCGTCTGCCCGGCGTTCTTCAGGGCGGCGGCTGCCTGTTCGTGGGTGGCGTTACGGAGGTCCACCCCGTTCACCTGGACACGGAGAAGAGAAAAGGGAGTAACTAAAGTAACTAGGAACTAAAGTAACTAGGAACTAAAGTAACTAGGAACTAAAGCTGGAACAGATGAATGTAGTGGAGAAACTAAAGTAACTAGGAACTAAAGTAACTAGGAACTAAAGTAACTAGGAACTAAAGCTGGAACAGATGAATGTAGTGGAGAAACTAAAGTAACTAGTAACTAAAGCTGGAACAGATGAATGTAGTGGAGAAACTAAAGTAACTAGTAACTAAAGCTGGAACAGATGAATGTAGTGGAGTAACTAAAGTAACTAGGAACTAAAGTAACTAGGAACTAAAGTAACTAGGAACTAAAGTAACTAGGAACTAAAGCTGGAACAGATGAATGTAGTGGAGTAACTAAAGTAACTAGGAACTAAAGTAACTAGGAACTAAAGCTGGAACAGATGAATGTAGAGGAGTAACTAAAGTAACTAGTAACTAAAGCTGGAACAGATGAATGTAGCGGAGTAACTAAAGTAACTAGTAACTAAAGCTGGAACAGATGAATGTAGCGGAGTAACTAAAGTAACTAGTAACTAAAGCTGGAACAGATGAATGTAGTGGAATAACTAAAGTAACTAGTAACTAAAGCTGGAACAGATGAATGTAGTGGAATAACTAAAGTAACTAGTAACTAAAGCTGGAACAGATGAATGTAGAGGAGTAACTAAAGTAACTAGTAACTAAAGCTGGAACAGATGAATGTAGTGGAGTAACTAAAGTAACTAGTAACTAAAGCTGGAACAGATGAATGTAGCGGAGTAACTAAAGTAACTAGTAACTAAAGCTGGAACAGATGAATGTAGAGGAGTAACTAAAGTAACTAGTAACTAAAGCTGGAACAGATGAATGTAGCGGAGTAACTAAAGTAACTAGTAACTAAAGCTGGAACAGATGAATGTAGCGGAGTAACTAGTAACTAGTAACTAAAGCTGGAACAGATGAATGTAGAGGAGTAACTAAAGTAACTAGTAACTAAAGCTGGAACAGATGAATGTAGCGGAGTAACTAGTAACTAAAGTAACTAGTAACTAAAGCTGGAACATATGAATGTAGAGGAGTAACTAAAGTAACTAAAGTAACTAGTAACTAAAGCTGGAACAGGTTAATGTAGTGGAGTAAAAAGTCCAATATTTCTCTCTGAAATGTAGCGGAGTAGCAGTAGAAAGTAGCATGAAAAGAAAAGACTCAAATAAAGTACAAGTACCTCAACATTTGGTTAATGGAGTACAGTTCTGGAGTACATGTACTTAGTTACATTCCACCACTGCTTTACAGACAGAGTAGGTCTAGACCAAACTCTATGATTTACAAAGACCCAACAGTATGAACCAGCATTGTAAAACCAGCCTCTCTTGCGTTGAGCGTTGAATTGAGCGTTGAATTCAAATTGAATTCACATTGAATTCACATTGAATTGAACTGTACGTACAGAGACGAGCCGGTCTCCTTTCCTCAGCTCGCCACAGAGGTCGGCCGGGCCTCCGGCGAGGATGAAGGAGATGAAGATGCCCTCTCCGTCCTCTCCGCCCACGATGTTGAAGCCCAGGCCTGTCGCTCCTCTGTGCAGCACCACCTTCCTCGGCTCCCTGTCGGACCACACGGAGCATTCATCAAACGCTGCTCAGGGACAGACACTGACATAGCCCCGACATTTGGTGGCCAAAGTACCTTTTAGGTGGCCCAAATGTAAAAAAATAAATTAATTAAAATAAGACATCTTAACTCGGGCCTTCCTGTAACACTTCCATAAATGAGTCTGATATAATTATTTATTTAAAATTGAAAAGTTCTTTGGAAACATAGGCCAGGGGTCGTCAACTACATTTTTTTTCAAGGGCCAGAATTTTTCTAAGCAGACACTCTGGGGGCCGGACTTTCAAATAAAGGTCTACTTGTTGTCCCCAGAGTCAGAACTAAACGGGGGGAAGCAGCGTTCAGTTTTTATGCTCCACATATCTGGAACAGACTCCCAGAAACCTGCAGGTCCGCTGCAACTCTCAGTTCTTTTAAATCTAAGCTAAAGACCTATCTTTTTAATGTTGCTTTTCTTTAAATAATCGATTTTATTAACTTTAATTTCTTATACTGCACTGTAACTTTTATTCTTAAGCTAAAGACCTATCTTTTTGATGTTGCTTTTCTTTAAATAATCGATTTTATTAACTTTAATTTCTTATACTGCACTGTAACTTTTATTCTTAAGCTAAAGACCTATCTTTTTGATGTTGCTTTTCTTTAAATAATCAATTTTATTAACTTTAATTTCTTATACTGCACTGTAACTTTTATTCTTAAGCTAAAGACCTATCTTTTTGATGTTGCTTTTCTTTAAATAATCGATTTTATTAACTTTAATTTCTTATATTGCACTGTAACTTTTATTCTTAAGCTAAAGACCTATCTTTTTGATGTTGCTTTTCTTTAAATAATCGATTTTATTAACTTTAATTTCTTATACTGCACTGTAACTTTTATTCTTAAGCTAAAGACCTATCTTTTGTGGTTGCTTTTCTTTAAATAATCAATTTTATTAACTTTAATTTCTTATACTGCACTGTAACTTTTATTCTTAAGCTAAAGACCTATCTTTTTGATGTTGCTTTTCTTTAAATAATCGATTTTATTAACTTTAATTTCTTATACTGCACTGTAACTTTTATTCTTAAGCTAAAGACCTATCTTTTGATGTTGCTTTTCTTTAAATAATCATTTTATTAATTTAATTTCTTATACTGCACTGTAACTTTTACTCTTAAGCTAAAGACCTATCTTTTTGATGTTGCTTTTCTTTAAATAATCAATTTTATTAACTTTAATTTCTTATACTGCACTGTAACTTTTATTCTTAAGCTAAAGACCTATCTTTTTGATGTTGCTCTTCTTTAAATAATCGATTTTATTAACTTTAATTTCTTATACTGCACTGTAACTTTTATTCTTAAGCTAAAGACCTATCTTTTTGATGTTGCTTTTCTTTAAATAATCGATTTTATTAACTTTAATTTCTTATACTGCACTGTAACTTTTATTCTTAAGCTAAAGACCCATCTTTTTGATGTTGCTCTTCTTTAAATAATCGATTTTATTAACTTTAATTTCTTATACTGCACTGTAACTTTTATTCTTAAGCTAAAGACCTATCTTTTTGATGTTGCTTTTCTTTAAATAATCGATTTTATTAACTTTAATTTCTTATATTGCACTGTAACTTTTATTCTTAAGCTAAAGACCTATCTTTTTGATGTTGCTTTTCTTTAAATAATCGATTTTATTAACTTTAATTTCTTATACTGCACTGTAACTTTTATTCTTAAGCTAAAGACCTATCTTTTTGATGTTGCTTTTCTTTAAATAATCAATTTTATTAACTTTAATTTCTTATACTGCACTGTAACTTTTATTCTTAAGCTAAAGACCTATCTTTTTGATGTTGCTTTTCTTTAAATAATCGATTTTATTAACTTTAATTTCTTATACTGCACTGTAACTTTTATTCTTAAGCTAAAGACCCATCTTTTTGATGTTGCTCTTCTTTAAATAATCAATTTTATTAACTTTAATTTCTTATACTGCACTGTAACTTTTATTCTTAAGCTAAAGACCTATCTTTTTGATGTTGCTTTTCTTTAAATAATCGATTTTATTAACTTTAATTTCTTATACTGCACTGTAACTTTTATTCTTATACTGCACTATCAATTTTATTCTTGTCTTTTAATGTTTTTAATTTGTTTATTAATGGTTTTAAATTGTTTTTAATTGTCTTCTAACTGCTCTTTAATGTTTCATGTAAAGCACTTTGAATTGCCCTGTTGCTGAAATGTGCTCTACAAATAAAGCTGCCTTGCCTTGCCTAAAGAAAAGAAAATTAATTTATACCTAATAGCCTATGCCTATTCTTGTTTGAAATTTCCACTTTCTTACTGAATTAATGCTATATTTTTTTTTTACATGTATTAGTGTACGCAAACTCATACAAACAAGGCTCTTTAACTAGAAAATGATCTCAGACTAAGAGGCAGTTCACTGAGGAGTGATGGTTAAAGTCTGTGATTATGGATTATTGTAGTATGCTGCGTCCTGATTGGTGGAAAATGCTTGCAGAAAGAAATGGCTGCTGTCGAGTAAACATGCCACAAAGAGGTGGAAAAGCCCAGCTTTAATGATGAATGACTGATAAGCAGGCTATGCACTCGGCATGTATGCAAATACAGGCGGCTGGTTTTTGCTCTAAATGCTTGAAATGATAAATAACAGAACGCATTTTTTCCTCTTTACATTTTGTGAATTCATGATTATTCTGCGGGCCGCCAGTTGACTGACATAGGCTATATATTCTCTCACAGTCTCTTACTTCAGTCTTTCTGTTTCGAGCTAAAAAGGTACTCACTACGTCCTGTTTGACCCAGTTTCAAAATGCTCTGTAATCAGAAATTTGGGTTTCTTTCAAACAAATAACGGAGATGGTTCCTTACAACGCTCTTTACAAGTAAAACAAATGATCAGTTCACTACTTTCATTGAATGTGTGTGTTTTAATCAATTTTATGGCATTCGAAGAAAGTTATTGATAAAATAACGTTAAAAAGCTTCAAAAATGTCAAAATCGCAGAAAAGAAAGCGACAAAGACATCGGAAAAAAAATGGCAGAACTTTGGGAAAAGTGACAAAAAGTTTTTAAAAAAAAGTGACACAAATGTCTGAAAAAGCTTCAAAAACGAGTGACAAGAACTTCAAAAGGTGACAAACGCAACAAAAGTGACTTACGGTTTAAATTTTAAATTTTGACCCAGAGGGGGGAGCATCTGCTGGGAATAGCTGGTGGCCACAGAGTAAGTTTTGGGGGCCATGCTTGATGTGGAACCCTGCTGCTGTGAGATGTGTACTCCTCGGTATCTTCCGATAGCCAAAGCCATAGGAGTAACGTACAGAGGGGTCGGGGGAGGCTACAACCCCCACAATAATCAAAACAGGCCAGTGCACAACCACCCAAAAAAAAAACTATTACAATTTCCTTTACATAAATAAAGACAAATTTGCACCAAACTTGATGCAGAAAAGGCACACATTGTTGCAGAAACATTCAGGAATGCAGAAAATGAAGTGTTTTGACGCTTACAATTTAAAATTTGCTCAAAAGTGGAGATCTCATTTCTTTGTGTGCAACATGAATGTATGATTTTCCAACAGCAACACCCGTTGTAACTGCCAGCGTTAATGCAGGGAAGTGTATTTCGGTATGGCTGACTTTTGGCTACTACTTTTGACAGTGTGTGTGTGTGTGTGTGTGTGTGTGTGTGTGTGTGTGTGTGTGTGTGTGTGTGTGTGTGTGTGTGTGTGTAACTGCAGGTTTAAACCAGCAGAGGGCAGACTCTCACAGCTTTACCAACCTGCTGAGGGGAAAAAAAAAAACAGCTTGTGTTGTTGTTATTGATACTAATTTAATCTCTAGTTACTTAGTTAGTTAGTTTGGTCTCTAAAATGTCAGAAAGTGGTGGAAAATGTGGATCAGTGTTTCCCCAAAAAGCCCAAGATGACATCATCACATGTCTTGTTTTGTCCACAATTCAAAAGATATTCAGTTTCCTGTCCCAGAGGAGAGAAGAAACTAGAACAATATTCACATTTAACAAGCTGACATCACACAAGTTTACCCGTTGTTTTGTTTTTTTAAATGACTCAAAAATCTTTGGCGATTAATTTAATAGTTGACAACTAATCGATTAATCTTGCAGCTCTAATTTGGATATTATATATATATATTCATATTCAATAGGGCTGCTCCCTCTTAGTGGATTAGTGGACTAATCGGTGGTTTTGGTCTTAGTCCACTTAGATCTCTTTAGTCCATTAGTCATGTCTGATGCTGTTTTCATGCTGAATGACTTATTTCCAAGAAACGTACGAGCTCATCTCTGGTAAACACAATAATTAAAGTGGTGCTTTTAGCGTGACTCTTTGTGGAGAAACTCAGATTTACAGATCTGTCGATTAAATCAACTAATCCATTAGTCGGTACAATAGAACGAGTGTTATAGTCGACTAAGAAGTTCTTCAATCGAGCACAGCTTTATATTCAAAAAATCCTCCCATCTGTGTGTCTGCGGTCTGAAAGCGTCAGAGCGTAAAAGGTGTTTCTGTGCTCACCGGGTGACGTCATCGTCTCCCAGCATGCTCTTCGGGGTCGGGGAGTAGCGTCCCGATGAAGCTGGCGGGGGGAGGGGCTGACCCAAGAAGGGAGGGGGGCTGATATGGTTCTCCATGTGCTGGGAGTACGCTGCAACAGAGACACACACACACACACACAAAAAAGCTCTTTATCGAGATGAATTGTAGATACGAATTAGTTGTTTGTGTGTGGTGTGTGTGTGTACGTGTATATATATGTGTATGTGTGTGTATATGTACATGTATTTCTCCGAATGATTTGTATATGCAACAGGAAGAGTAAAGTAAATTTGTGGTGTCTTGTAATCCCATGTAGGATGGACCAAAATGTTTGGCATCACAGAAATAAAACATCACTCACACACACACACACACACACACTCACACACACACACACACACACAGTATTTAGGTCAGATATTACAATCCAGTTGCTCCAGCGATGCAATCGCTCACAGAGGAAATTTAAAAAAAGGAAAAACATAAAAGTTCTGAAGCTGCAAGATAAAAAAAATGAATGAGTCAGTGAGTGAAAACATGTTCATGTCCTCCCTGACACGCTTACTTTGAGCAGCAGAGTGTCTCGGCCTCTGGTCCCTGTGCATCTGATCGTACACCTCGCCTGCACTCACCTGTCAGGCTCCTGTTACCGTCTGATTGGACGAGGCCTAGGGGCCGCCGAGGGGGGTCGTAAACTAAACTAGCGAGGGAGAAACTCAACCGGGTCTGATCACAAGCTGCTAGTGGAAACCAGAGACTGTAACACGCCCCCATACTCTGCTTCTGACTGGCTAGTAGTCCTTACCTAGGTACTGTCAGGGCACCTCATACTCTGCTTCTGACTGGCTAGTAGTCCTTACCTAGGTACTGTCAGGGCACGCCCTCATACTCTGCTTCTGACTGGCTAGTAGTCCTTACCTAGGTACTGCGCATGTGTGACTCCCAACAAAGATGGAACAGAAGTGAGAGGTCTCACTCTGTAGCTAAAACAGAGAGCTCAACACACAGGGTGAAAAGAGGAGCTGCAGCAATGTGCAGTACAACAAAATTATGGTGTTTTTTGAAAACTAAACCATGTAAACCTATTCTAGTACAACCTCTAAATACAATTATGAACCTGAAGATGAGCATAATATGAGCACTTTAAGTAAAAAACAGGGTTTTTCCAGTTATAGTGCGTTCCATTTGTACTCCAAATTCGGATTTTCCGATTGTCAGCCCCCTGACCTGGGATTTCTGAAAAGATTATACGCCGTACGCTTTGATTTTTTTAGTTAACATGGAAGGGGGCATAATAACAACAATCATTTCCTCCATTTCTTCTTTTCTACAGAAGCGGCAGCGTTGCTGTGTGGATCAGCTCGGCCACTGTGACTGAAGCCTGTGATGCAGCTCGACGCTCGCTGATTGGATTTGATGCTCGTCCTTCACGCGTCTCAACCTCAACATCAGCAGAGGAAGAAGAGGGGGGGGAAAACATGGCCAAGGCCATATGTGTATGTGTGTGTGTTGGGGGATGAGAAGAGACAGAGGAGGGTAGAAGCTGAGGGATTTGATGGTGACATTTCCATGGTGGCTAATTTAAGGAATGCTAGTCTATATCGACGATTCTTTTTAAGGGGATTGCTCCGGTGCCGCTGGAAATTCTGCCGGATGTCCTACTAAAAAATACTTCTGAACGTACACATGTTCCACCAAAACAAGTTCCTTCCTGAGACTGTTTTGCAGAGGCACCATCATTGCATCCGCCCAAGACGATTGTGATTGGTTCAAAGAAATCCCAATAAACCAGAGCATGTTTTTTCTCCCATCCAGGAATCCTGTGTTGAAACAGGAGACGTCTCTTACGTTGTAAAACCAGCCTCTGGAGACTCGACCAGCTGACTTCTCTATTGGCTGTAGAAACAGGAGACGTCTCTTACGTTGTAAAACCAGCCTCTGGAGACTCCACCAGCTGACTTCTCTATTGGCTGTTGAAACAGGAGATGTCTCTTACGTTGTAAAACCAGCCTCTGGAGACTCCACCAGCTGACTTCTCTATTGGCTGTAGAAACAGGAGACGTCTCTTACGGTCTAAAACCAGCCTCTGGAGACTCCACCAGCTGACTTCTCTATTGGCTGTAGAAACAGGAGATGTCTCTTACGGTCTAAAACCAACCTCTGGAGACTCGACCAGCTGACTTCTCTATTGGCTGTAGAAACAGGAGATGTCTCTTACGTTGTAAAACGCCTCTGGAGCTGGACCAGCTGACTCTCTATTGGCTGTAGAAACAGAGATGCTCTTACTTGTAAAACCAGCCTCTGAGACTGGACCAGCTGACTTCTCTATTGGCTGTAGAAACAGGAGATGTCTCTTACGGTCTAAAACCAGCCTCTGGAGACTAGACCAGCTGACTTCTCTATTGGCTGTAGAAACAGGAGACGTCTCTTACGGTCTAAAACCAGCCTCTGGAGACTCCACCAGCTGACTTCTCTATTGGCTGTAGAAACAGGAGATGTCTCTTACGTTGTAAAACCAGCCTCTGGAGACTGGACCAGCTGACTTCTCTATTGGCTGTAGAAACAGGAGATGTCTCTTACGGTCTAAAACCAGCCTCTGGAAACTCCACCAGCTGACTTCTCTATTGGCTGTAGAAACAGGAGACGTCTCTTACGTTGTAAAACCAGCCTCTGGAGACTCCACCAGCTGACTTCTCTATTGGCTGTTGAAACAGGAGACGTCTCTTATGGTCTAAAACCAGCCTCTGGAGACTCCACCAGCTGACTTCTCTATTGGCTGTAGAAACAGGAGACGTCTCTTACGTCTCTTATTAATCCTTTGGAGGTTCCAACATCCTGAAATGATCCCCATTCTGTTTGATTCTTTTCAGTAATCAATCATCTGATCGGTTTATCGCCGTCCGACAGCTGAGCTGGACATCGTTCCTCCTGCACTCATCCGTCCAGGATCGGTTTGTCCTTCAGCGTCTCCACTTTAACGGTTCACCGGGGGGAGTCTTTGGGAACAGATCCAGAGTCCGTGCTCTGAATGTGCTGGAGAGGAGCTCTGCCTCGCCTTGACTTTGAGACGTGTTGTTGTTTGATGAATGCCGCTGGGAACGTCATCAGAGACACTCTGCTGTCCCTCCTGAATTCAACGCTAATCCAGGGTCAAAGGCAGAGAGCCAACAAGTGTAGGCTTAATCTGAACCAGGACCTGCTAATCTGGTTTGTGTGATGCTAGACCTTAAGGTGCTGACACACCAAGGAGATTATCGGCAGTCGGACAGTCTGGCGAGGTCGTGACTCGAGTCTGTTCGGTGTGTCCCGTACCGTCGTCACTCTGGGGGGGGGGCTGTCGGAGTTCATTTTTGGGCCGACCTGACATGTTCAGAAGGAGGGGGGGCAGTCGGGACTCACCAGGAAATGACGAGCAGGATGAGGTGACTAGAGTCTCTCAAAATCTGATGAAAATCTTTTAAACTGACCTTTGTTGAGCTGAAATGAAGACAGATTCAGCAACTGCGCACACACACACACACACACACACACACACACACACACACACACACACACACACACACACACACACACACACACACACACACACACACACACACACACACACACACAACACACACACACACACACACACACGGCCTATTTCTCTCTTCAAATGTTTTCAGAAACACGTTTCGGTGAACTATTTTAGTACAATATGAGATCGGATTCTGAACGAG
>NC_053129.1:33917382-33922311 GCF_010015445.1 Perca fluviatilis
CGAGGGAGCTTGGCCATGTAAGGCTCTATAGGTAATAGTTACAATTTTAAAATTCACTCTAAAACCAATCGGTAGCCAGTGAAGAGCCTTAAGCACAGGAGTAATGTGCGACCTCCTGCTGGTCTTAGATAAAAGTCTTGCTGCTGCATTCTGTACGACTTGCAGTTCACACTACTTCTGAAGAAGTCTGACCTGTCACTTGAATAAAAAAAAATCTGATTTGGGCCACTTTTGCCTGCAGTCTGAATGCAGCCTTTACGGTCCAGAAAGAGCGCCACTGGTGGTTGTTGAGGAACCGATGACCAGAACCAAAAACATTTTCTTCTATGGGTACCGAATTCTTGGCATTTTGGAACCAGGTTTGGGTTCCCAACCCTACCTGTTCCCCCGCTGCTGTCTGCATCTTTAAATCAAACCCTTTCTGTCACCTTTGGGTCCTTTCACCAGTTTGATCTCCATCACTTTCTCGGAGACGGGTTTCCTCCGGCGGACGTAGAGTCGGACCAGCGAGCCGGCCTCCTTCAGCGCCTCCACGGCTCGGCTGTGGGTCACGTCGCGAACGTCCGCCTCGTTAACTCTCAGGATGACATCGTTGACCCTGAAACACAGACACACGACACCGGCTGTCAGTCCTCCAGTCCACTGACCGACTAACACTTTTAAAAGGAAAATTGTTAAGTGATGTGACGCGTTTTTTAGGCTACAGCATTTTTTGTCACATACAGCAAATATCTCCTCACTATCTGCTAGCTGTCTGTCCCCTGAACACACCGTTAAAAACATCTCCTCACTATCTGCTAGCTGTCTGTCCCCTGAACACACTGTAAAAACATCTCCTCACTATCTGCTAGCTGTCTGTCCCCTGAACACACTGTAAAAACATCTCCTCACTATCTGCTAGCTGTCTGTCCCCTGAACACACTGTAAAAATATCTCCTCACTATCTACTAGCTGTCTGTCCCCTGAAAACACTGTAAAAATATCTCCTCACTATCTGCTAGCTGCCTGTCCCCTGAACACACTGTAAAAACATCTCCTCACTATCTGCTAGCTGCCTGTCCCCTGAACACACTGAAAAACATCTCCTCACTATCTGCTAGCTGCCTGTCCCCTGAACACACTGTAAAAACATCTCCTCACTATCTGCTAGCTGCCTGTCCCCTGAACACACCGTAAAACATCTCCTCACTATCTGCTAGTTGCCTGTCCCCTGAACACACTGTAAAAAATATCTCCTCACTATCTGCTAGCTGCCTGTCCCCTGAACACACACTAAAAACATCTCCTCACTATCTACAGCTGTCTGTCCCCTGAACACACTGTAAAACATCTTCTCACTATCTGCTAGCTGCCTGTCCCTCCTGAACACACTGGAAAAACATCTCCTCACTATTACTAGCTGTCTGTCCCCTGAACAAACTGTAAAAAACATCTCCTCACTATCTGCTAGCTGTCTGTCCCCTGAACACACTGTAAAAAACATCTCCTCACTATCTGCTAGCTGTCTGTCCCTCTGAACACACCTAAAAACATCTCCTCACTATCTGCTAGCTGCCTGTCCCTGAACACACTGTAAAAACATCTTCCTCACTATCTGCTAGCTGTCTGTCCCCTGAACACACTGTAAAAAACATTCTCACTATCTGCTAGCTGTCTGTCCCCTGAACACACTGTAAAAACATCTCCTCACTATCTGCTAGCTGTCTGTCCCCTGAACACACTGTAAAAATATCCCCTCACTATCTGCTAGCTGCCTGTCCCCTGAACACACTGTAAAAACATCTCCTCACTATCTGCTAGCTGTCTGTCCCCTGAACACACTGTAAAAACATCTCCTCACTATCTGCTAGCTGCCTGTCCCCTGAACACACTGTAAAAACATCTCCTCACTATCTACTAGCTGCCTGTCCTCTGAACACACTGTAAAAACATCTCCTCACTATCTGCTAGCTGTCTGTCCCCTGAACACACTGTAAAAAAACATCTCCTCACTATCTGCTAGCTGTCTGTCCCCTGAACACACTGTAAAAACATCTCCCTCACTATCTGCTAGCTGCCTGTCCCCTGAACACACTGTAAAAACATCTCACTCACCTACTAGCTGTCTGTCCCCTGAACACACTGTAAAACATCTCTCACTATCTGCTAGCTGTCTGTCCCCTGAATACACTGTAAAAACATCTCCTCACTATCTGCTAGCTGTCTGTCCCCTGAACACACTGTAAAAACATCTCCTCACTATCTGCTAGCTGCCTGTCCCCTGAACACACTGTAAAAACATCTCCTCACTATTGTAGCTGTCTGTCCCCTGAACACACTGTAAAAACATCTCCTCACTATTCTGCTAGCTGCCTGTCCCCTGAACACACTGTAAAAACATCTCCTCACTTTCAGCTGTCTGTCCCCTGAACACACTGTGTAAAATATCTCCTCACTATCTGCTAGCTGTCTGTCCCCTGAACACACTGTAAAACATCTCCTCACTATCTACTAGCTGTCTGTCCTCCCCTGAACACACTGTAAAAAACATCTCCCTCACTATCTACTAGCTGTCTGTCCCCTGAACACACTGTAAAAACATCTCCTCACTATCTGCTAGCTGTCTGTCCCCTGAACACACTGTAAAACATCTCCTCACTATCTGCTAGCTGCCTGTCCCCTGAACACACTGTAAAAACATCTCCTCACTATCTGCTAGCTGCCTGTCCCCTGAACACACTGTAAAAACATCTCCTCACTATCTACTAGCTGTCTGTCCCCTGAACACACTGTAAAAAACATCTCCTCACTATCTGCTAGCTGTCTGTCCCCCTGAACACACTGTTAAAACATCTCCTTCACTATCTGCTAGCTGCCTGTCCCCTGAACACACTGTAAAAAATATCTCCTCACTATCTGCTAGCTGCCTGTCCCCTGAACACACTGTAAAAACATCTCCTCACTATCTGCTAGCTGCCTGTCCCCTGAACACACTGTAAAAACATCTCCCTCACTATCTACTAGCTGTCTGTTCCCCTGAACACACTGTAAAAACACTCTCCTCACTATCTGCTAGCTGTCTGTCCCCTGAACACACTGTAAAACATCTCCTCACTATCTGCTAGCTGCCTGTCCCCTGAACACACTGTAAAAACATCTCCTCACTATCTGCTAGCTGCCTGTCCCCTGAACACACTGTAAAAAACATCTCCTCACTATCTGCTAGCTGTCTGTCCCCTGAACACACCCAAAAACATCTCTCACTATCTGCTAGCTGTCTGTCCCCTGAACACACTGTAAAAAACATCTCCTCACTATCTGCTAGCTGCCTGTCCCCTGAACACACTGTAAAAAACATCTCCTTACTATCTGCTAGCTGTCTGTCCCCTGAACACACTGTAAAAAACATCTCCTCACTATCTGCTAGCTGTCTGTCCCCTGAACACACTGTAAAACATATCTTCTCACTATCTGCTAGCTGTCTGTCCCCTGAACACACTGTAAAAAATATCTCCTCACTATCTGCTAGCTGTCTGTCCCCTGAACACACTGTAAAAAATATCTCCTTACTATCTGCTAGCTGTCTGTCCCCTGAACACACCTGTAAAAACATCTCCTCACTATCTGCTAGGCTGTCTGTCCCCTGAACACACTGTAAAAAACATCTTCTCACTATTCTAGGCTGTCTGTCCCCTGAACACACTGTAAAACATCTCCTCACTATCTGCAAGCTGTCTGTCCCCTGAACACACTGTAAAAACATCTCCTCACTATTCTGCTAGCTGTCTGTCCCTGAACACACTGTAAAAACATCTCCTCACTACTCATCTAGCTGCCTGTCCCCTGAACACACTGTAAAAATATCTCACTATCTGCTAGCTGCCTGTCCCCTGAACACACTGTAAAAACATCTCCTTACTATCTGCTAGCTGTCTGTCCCCTGAACACACTGTAAAAAACATCTCCTCACCATCTGCTAGCTGTCTGTCCCCTGAACACACTGTAAAAAATATCTCCTCACCATCTGCTAGCTGCCTGTCCCCTGAACACACTGTAAAAAATATCTCCTCACCATCTGCTAGCTGCCTGTCCCCTGAACACACTGTAAAAAACATCTCACACTATCTACTAGCTGTCTGTCCCCTGAACACACTGTAAAAAAGCATTTAATGTGGTTAATGTGGCTCGGGAAAGGAAAGATTGGGGTGGATGGATGGACAACAGGCGGTGCAGTTTCCTGAAGCTGTGTCAATTTGGTCGGTGCTTAAAAAGCATTGAATTCTCCACCCAGCCCTAACTTCCAGAGCATGGTACACATCGTCCAGCTACACCAGTAAAGTCCCAGTTTACTCATTTGGTGCTTTGATCCTGTGTTTTAATTCAGACACAATATCTTATTCACAGCTTGTTTTATTTGCTCTTTTCGCTCCTTGTTTTGACACGTTGCCTCCCTGGATTCAATCTGTGTTCTAGTTGTGAACTGTCTGCATATAGGTGTCGTGGTGAATACTGTCGTATGATCAAGTGGAGCACAAAAGTGACGAACGGAGACAGACTTTCACTGTTCTCCCTCCCATTCTTTTTGAACGCTATGCCTTTCTCACAGACACTTGAGCCCTCGCTGTTTGATTCAACAGTTAAAAATCTTATTTAAAAAGTCCCCTCTGCTGGATTAAATCCTGTGATGTGTGTTTGTGAACTGTCTGTATTAAAAAGGTGCCCTATGAGTTCCTGCATGGTTTCAGCGCAATTTCAGTTTTGTCTCAAATCGTAGGCATCTCTCCTTGATCCGCTAGCTGCCTGCCCCCTGAACGCACTCGTGAAAAAGCCCGGTCTTGGGGTCAACAGAGGGGGCGTGAAACGCCAAACAAACAGTAGGGGCACAGGCTGTGCACCACCCAGCCAATCACCGACTAGATGGTTGGGGAGGGGTGGGGTAGTGACAGTTAG
>NC_053129.1:33922811-33935311 GCF_010015445.1 Perca fluviatilis
TGCCGACACACGGAGGATGAAGGACCCGGAAAATCGGATCGGAGGCGGAAACGGAGGACAGCCCATGACCGAGGACCCGACCGACGCCGGCCTGACCACCCGACGAAACGGAGGAAAGACCCAGACCCACACCGAGGATCCAGGAAAGAAAGATGGATCCATGGACCTGTGAGGCCGGATGGATCCAGGCCGAGCCCACGGATGGATCCAGAGCGGACCCGGACCCGGATCCAGTGGCCGAATGGATCCAGGAGGACATGGATCCATGGACCGATCCAACGGATCCAGTGAAAGCCCAGCATGGATCCAGGACCCATGGATCCCCACGGATCCAGGAGCCATGGATCCAGGGTGGAAGAGCCCAATGGATCCGGCCCATGGATCCCAGTGGAGGAAGGAGCCCATCCATGGATCCCCAGCCCATGGATCCCAGGAGGAGCGTGAGTCGGATCGGATCCAGGAGCCCAACGCACGGATCTCAGTGAGCCCCATGGATGGTCCCCAGGAGCCCGATGGACCCAGGCGATGGATCCAGGATGGAGCCCGGACTGGATCCAGGAGGAACCGAGCCCAACGGATCCAGCCCCATGGATCCAGTGGAAAGACCAACGGAATGGTCCAGCCCCAGGAACGAGCGGATCCAGTGGAACGACCGACCCAGGAGGAATGGATCCGAGTGAGCCCGGAATGGATTCAGGAATGGAATGAATGGATCCAGCAGCCAGTGGTATGAATGGATCTCAGTGGTTCAGTGGTGGGGAATGGATGGATCTGAAATGGAATGGAAGATGGAAGGGAAGGACGGATGGAAGGAATGGACAATAGAACAGTGGAATGGAAGGACTTGCTGGAAAGGGAACGGGAACTGGGATGACATTTTCTGGTCAGAGGTAATGTATAAAATGTTTGGTTTGGTTGTCTTTGAGTAACTTGTACCACGGTCTGGGTGAATACTCGATTCTGATTGGCTGCAGGGTGTCCATTAAAAAGTGATATAGGACACCTATTAAAGGAGTTCCGGTGAAACTGACTGTTTACTGATCTATATGAATGCGCTACATTAAATCAAAAAGGAAATGTGGATTTATTATTTCCAACTCGTCCTCTGAACACCACAGGATGGCGCTAAAACACACAGGCTGCAAGAAGTAAGTTCTACCATAGACATTATATATATATATTATGTCTATGAGTTATACTGGCCCTCTGGACTGACCTATGGACATAATATAAATATATATATATTATGTCTATGAGTTATACTGGCCCTCTGGACTGACCTATGGACATAATATAAATATATATATATTATGTCTATGAGTTATACTGGCCCTCTGGACTGACCCATGGACATAATATAAATATATATATATATGTCTATAGTATACGGCCCTCTGACTGACCCATGGACATAATATAAATATATATATATATATATATATATATATATATATATATATATATATTTATTATGTCTATGAGTTCTACTGCCCTCTGGACTGACCCATGGACATAATATAAATATATATATATATATATATATATATATATATATATATATATATATATATATATATATATATATATATATATAATATATATATATATATATATTATGTCTATGAGTTATACTGGCCCTCTGGACTGACTCCATGGACATAATATAAATATATATATATTATGTCTATGAGTTATACTGGCCCTCTGGACTGACCTATGGACATAATATAAATATATATATATTATGTCTATGAGTTATACTGGGCCCTCTGGACTGACCCATGGACATAATATAAATATAAATATATATATATATATATATATATATATATATATATATATATATATATATATATATTATGTCTATGAGTTATACTGGCCCTCTGGACTGACCCATGGACATAATATAAATTATATATATATATATATATATATATATATATATATATATATATATATATATATATATATATATATATATATATATATATATATATATATTTATTATGTCTATGAGTTCTACTGGCCCTCTGGACTGACCCATGGACATAATATAAATATATATATATATTATGTCTATGAGTTCTACTGGCCCTCTGGACTGACTCAGTTTCACAGAGAATAACGTTATCTCTCATATCTCAGCTCGCTGCAGCCGACAGTAACGTTACACATCGCGGATCAAATTCTTCGTAAAAGTCGTTATATTGTTTTGGGGACAATGACATGGCTGATAGCTAGCTTGTCTTGTTGTTCAACATACTGTCAGATTATTTTTACTGATTGCCAACTGTACACAATGTTATTGACTTTGGATCTCGCTAGCATAGCGTTAGCTTTCTGGCTCGTAGCTAAACTGAAGGGTTCTATCAGCTGAGCGGACTATATAAATATCTCCGGTTGCTAAGGGAGGCAAGTCGTATCTAAGGTTCTTCCTAATTCCTGGTGGAGAGAACAACGTTTGCATTGCATAAGAACCTGCTGGATGGGAATGATTGTTCCAGGTATTAGTCAAACCGTGCAGGCGTAACCAGGGAAACGGAGTTATTGTTTGGATAAACTTTAGATTTTGATTGTAAAACTAATTAAAATATGAACTAATGTTTTAAAAATATGTTATTTGGCAAGTGACCGTGGAATAAGCGGGTTAATGCCCTTCGAGGTGTCCATTAACCCTTACGTAATGGCTAGCCTGCTAGCTAACGTCAGCACTAGTTTTGGCAGCGCTAGCGCTAGCTATAGCGTTTGCCCAGCTGTAAAGAAAACACCCACAGCTGCACAGCTGATGGCTTAGCTAGAACTAGCTGTCAGCGTCATGACTTGGCTCCATCGATGGGCTTTCACAGTGCAAGGTCAAGTTAAATGTCGTCACCTTCCTAAAATAACTGCCTAAGTCATTTTTTAACAAAAATGATTTTGTTGCCTAAATCATCTCCTCCTGGTGCTGGCCACCTCTGGTAAAATTGCCTACATCCTCAGTTGAACAGGTCATGTGATTCTACACCTTTAGTATAACTGCCTATGTCAAGCATGTGACTTAGGCCGTTTTATTTTTTGTGTTTTCTGAAAAACCTGAAAAAATGACTTAGGCAATTATTTTAGGAAGGTGACGATGTGTAAATGTAAGGGCAACAGTAGGAGCTGTAACAGCCTGAAAGCTTGCAGTCTTTCTGAATGTAGTGCAAGGAAACTAAATTTGGACTAACGTTTCTTTTACGCTGTAAAGAAGACCGCAAGCTTTTACTGAACAACAGCGCCCCCTTTTGTCCTAAGTCTGCTGTTCTGTGCAGTTTTTAAAGGCTGAAACGTGAACTGCCCTACTCTATTATAATGAAATGTTGTAGCCTACATTATAGAAGGTGCATTTTCTACAATTAAGGTCTAGGGCCAGGCTAACAAACAGCAGTGTTCATTGTAAAGTTTGCTTTGTTAGGCCTAACTTGAACTCTCCAGTGTCCAAAATTGAAGTAACATTTGGTAAAATATAGTATCTTAAGAGCACATGTTTAAATGGTTGTATGTTTATTATGCAGGTTGACCCTGACCACACCTGGGACCTGAGTTAGCCGATCCAACCGCATCTAAACAGGGTCGGTACCATCGAGCAGTGAAAAGGAGACAGCTTTATTCTGCAGCTGGACCAGGACCAGAACCAGAGATTGTTCCTGACATACAGTACAGGCCAAAAGTTTGGACACACCTTCTCATTCAATGCGTTTCCTTTTTATTTTCATGACTATTTACATTGTAGATTCTCACTGAAGGCATCAAAACTATGAATGAACACATATGGAATTATGTACTTAACAAAAAAGTGTGAAATAACTGAAAACATGTCTTATATTTTAGATTCTTCAAAGTAGCCACCCTTTGCTTTTTGTGATAACTCTGCAAACCCTTGGTGTTCTCTCAATGAGCTTCATGAGGTAGTCACCTGAAATGGTTTTACCTTCACAGGTGTGCTTTGTCAGGGTTCATTAGTGGAAGTTTTTCCCTTTATTAATAAAAAAGCAAAGGGTGGCTACTTTGAAGAATCTAAAATATAAGACATGTTTTCAGTTATTTCACACTTTTTTGTTAAGTACATAATTCCATATGTGTTCATTCATAGTTTTGATGCCTTCAGTGAGAATCTACAATGTAAATAGTCATGAAAATAAAAAGGAAACGCATTGAATGAGAAGGTGTGTCCAAACTTTTGGCCTGTACTGTAGAAGACAACCAGGAAGAAGAAGGGGACAACCAAGACAATGGGGGGACAATGTCATATGTGTGAAATGCTACAGCAAGAGGTACAATAGGTTGCGTTTAGAGAGAGACTCTTACAAAGACAAGCTGTCAAAATTGTCCACCTCTTCAGAAAATTTCATTGTCACAGAGAATGATGCAGCTAGTCAAATTAAGCCCAAACAGAAATTCTTTTCATTTTATTTTGCACTGCCATCTTTTGCTGTGTTTATTTGGATTTTGAACTTGAAATTGCACCACTTATTAAAGACAGAAGGGTTATTTTCAAAGGAGAATCAACTTCTTTTAACTTTGATGAAGCTCCGACACAGACTTGCCCATTTAGACCTTGGTTTCCGGTTTGTTGTGTCCTCTGCATCTGTTTCAAATATTATCAACGAAGACATACCTGTCCTCGCAAAGCGTCTCCAGTTTTTAATATCCTGGCCATCTGCAGAGGTTTTTCAGAAAAACATTCCACAGAAGTTTTAAGAAATGCGTAGTTATCATTGACTGCACAGAGTTTTTCATTGACAGGCCATTCATTCTCAGGGCTAGAGCCCAGACCTGGTCGAATTATAAACACCATAATACTCTTAAAGCTCTAATAGGTATCACGCCCTATGGCTCAATATCATTTATTTCCAAAATGTGGGGAGGGAGGATATCAGATAAAGAGATCAGTGGTAAGTCTGGCTTTTACAGTAACATTAATCCAGGCAATCAGGTGATGGCATTTAGAGGTTTTCTGATAGGTGACCACCTGGCTAGGCTTGGTGCCACACTCGTCATGCCTCCATTCTTGAAGGGGAGAAAGCAGCTATGTCAGGGACCGAGCAGTTAGGCATGAGGAGTCACAAAGACCTATCTTTTTGATGTTGCTTTTCTTTAAATAATCGATTTTATTAACTTAAATTTCTCATACTGCACTGTAACTTTTATTCTTAAGCTAAAGACCTATCTTTTTGATGTTGCTTTTCTTTAAATAATCGATTTTATTAACTTAAATTTCTCATACTGCACTGTAACTTTTATTCTTATACTGCACTATCAATTTTATTCTTGTCTTTTAATGTTTTTAAATGTGTTTATTAATGTTTTTAAATTGTTTTTAATTGTCTTCTAACTGCTCTTTAACGTTTTATGTAAAGCACTTTGAATTGCCCTGTTGCTGAAATGTGCTCTATAAATAAAGCTGCCTTGCCTTGCAAGGAGATTTCAAAAAAGGTTTTATATTTTAACCACAAAATCACGACAGCAAATAAAGATAAAGTTTGGGCCCTTAAAAGAGGTCAAACAAACAAACTAAACTTAAGCTCTGAACATAAACTCAAAAATACAACTGACCTCCAATACAACAAACAAAGGGGACTTATATTCTGGGTGATCAGACCAGGTTTGACACCCAGGGGGAGACTAACAATAACACTAATATGTAAACTACAAATAACAAAAGAAAACAACTAAACACTTACTCCAAAAGAAATATAATCTTAAAGGTATAGTGGAGGATTTTCCCGAATTTTAGAAAAGATCCGCCCTCTCCACTTTTTGAAAAAATGCACATGCGCAACACTCTGCCTGCTCCCGAGAGGGAAGGCCTATTAAACGTGTGCACGAGAGCGCACTGTTTACAAGTTGCTGTCGGCATGGCTCATACGAGCTACTTTCAGAAAGAAGATTTGCACTTTTTCACAAATGGAGATGTTTACCGTGTGTGCGCGGTGCGTGACTTGTGCCAGGGCTAGCATCGCTAATCATAGCTTACATCAACTTTCACTAGCAGTGATTTTAAATGGATTTCTCCAAATAGCCAAACTTTACCTGTCGAGTAGAAACTTGGCGACTGAGGCATCAGTGGAGAGCCCAACCTGTGCTTTCAGCGCACGCCAGCGTGTGAAACATTCTCCCAAAAACACTCCGGTCTTGTTTCTTTCTTCAGAGGCCTTTCTCTTCTTGTCATACCTTTCGTAGACACTCGTAGCTCACCACACATATACACCTGAAAGTATTCATGCGCAGAAAGCGAAAACTACCCTAGGGACGAGCACGCACGAATGATTGACAGCTAGGAGGACCAATAGTCTTGAAGATCCACCCGGAAAAAGAAAATCCTCCACAACACCTTTAATTAACATTAACTGAATAAATGTACTAATAAATTATATTAAACTAAATACAAATCAAAACTCAAATATCTTGAGGACAAATAAAGCTAACTCCCCTCCCTGACATAACAAGTAATGGTAGAGTCCAATTTAGCCACCACCCCTATAAAGCTGCTGTAGTTCCAGATCTCACCCCTCTGTCCCTGCAGCCTGAATCCACAACACTGGTAAGCTCAAAGAAAACAGTTAAATTAGAAAAACCAATCCAAAACTAATAAGGTATATATGTAAACCAAATCCAGTGTCCTGTACGTTATTTAAAACTAAATAAATGTTTACAACAAAATATATAATGTGTCTGAAAAGATATAGAAATCAATCTTAAGGAAAACAGCATTAACTAAGATAAATGTGAGTGTATATAGATAACCTTTTGCTCCTTAACTTTCTTGTATTTCACTGATTAATTTTTTGATTATTTTATTTATTATTGTATTCATCCTATTGTTCTTTTTTCCTGTTTTAAGTTAAATATGTATGTACATCTTTAATAATAAATGTCCATTATCTTTGTACACAATTTTACTTGGTTTCATTGTCATGTTCTTTTCCCCCTTAATGCCATACCTAGAACTTGTCTAATCCACAGCTGGATAAACAGCACCTCTCCTAACATAACTAGTAAGGTAGTATTCATTCGTGGAGGAAATAGAGGTACACAAAGATTTTTTGGAACATTCAATAAACATTTATTAGGTAAGTTTTGTCTCTTTTTTTGAACATTAATCAACATTAAAACAATGTAAATGTGCCCGAGTTAGCTCAAAAGTGCTAATTTTCATCGGTAGTCCCCCAGCTAGATGTAAAACAGGCAGCCTTTAAAAATACACATTGTGGTTAATAAATACAATTCATGTAAAATACTATTTAAATGCACACAGACAGCATTAGTGTCCACAAGTTTGTCTTCTCTACCAGCCATTTTTTTTTGCATTCTTTTTAAATGAAAAGAATGACAAAGACTCTCTAATGGTTGCGAAATGAGAGCTTCAGTTTACTAATGTACAGTACAGGCCAAAAGTTTGGACACACCTTCTCATTCAGTGCGTTTCCTTTTTATTTTCATGACTATTTACATTGTAGATTCTCACTGAAGGCATCAAAACTATGAATGAACACATATGGAATTATGTACTTAACAAAAAAGTGTGAAATAACTGAAAACATGTCTTATATTTTAGATTCTTCAAAGTAGCCACCCTTTGCTTTTTTATTAATAAGGGAAATAATTCCACTAATGAACCCTGACAAAGCACACCTGTGAAGGTAAAACCATTTCAGGTGACTACCTCATGAAGCTCATTGAGAGAACACCAAGGGTTTGCAGAGTTATCAAAAAAGCAAAGGGTGGCTACTTTGAAGAATCTAAAATATAAGACATGTTTTCAGTTATTTCACACTTTTTTGTTAATAATCCCATATGTGTTCATTCATAGTTTTGATGCCTTCAGTGATAATCTACAATGTAAATAGTCATGAAAATAAAGAAACGCATTGAATGAGAAGGTGTGTCCAAACTTTTGGCCTGTACTGTATTTGATAGGGACAATGCTCATTGATCAACAGACAAATTACTTGCTGTAAACAAGCCAGAGTTAGCTACAAGTGCTAGTTTCCATCTGTTGTCCCTAGCCAGGTCTTAACAGGCACCCTAAAATACAAAAAGCAATACAAATACACTATAAATCTATTATGTAAATGGTCATGAAAATAAAGAAACACATTGAATGAGAAGGTGTGTCCAAACTTTTGGCCTGTACTGTACTGTATTGGAATCCGATTTTGTCCAACTGAAGAACATATGCAGAAAGATTAGACATATTTCATGTAAAAAGTCTGTCTCTGAAAGCAAGTGCCTGCTTTCTTTCTGTCTGGACTGGCTGCTCCTGCCTGTCTCTGGGCTCCCTCTCACTGCAGCCACTGCTCTATTCTCAGGTCCCTAGTGTTCAATATATTAAAAAACAAAGTGTTTCTGCAGAGTTAAATTGCAGAGTGTCTGGAATAATGTGCAAACAACAAATATAAAAGCTGCCAAGAGGAAATCGTAATGATAAATTATATGATTCATCCAACGTTTAGCTTTCTGCTGCCAACCCTGCTTGCTCTTCAACTCTTCAAAACTCTGTGTTTGTGTGTGTGTGTGTGTGTGTGTGTGTGTGTGTGTGTCTGTGTGTGTGTGTGTGTGTGTGTGTGTGTGTGTGTGTGTGTGTGTGTGTAAGTGTGTGTAAGTGTCTCTGTGTGTGTCTTTCTGTGTGTGTGTGTGTCTCTGTGTGTGTCTCTGTGTGTGTCTTTCTGTGTGTGTGTGAGTCTGTGTGTGTGTGTGTGTGTGTGTGTGAGTCTGTGTGTGTCTTTCTGTGTGTGTGTGCTCTTGTGTGTCTTTCTGTGTGTGTGTGTGTGTCTGTGTGTGTCTTTCTGTGTGTGTTGTTTGTGTCCGTAGTATGTTGTTCTGTGTATGTGTGTATGTGTGTACCCGGTGTGTGTGTGTGTCTTCTGTGTGTGTGTGTACCCTACGTGTGTGTCTGTGTTGTCTGTCTGTGTGTGTCTTTCTGTGTGTGTGTGCGTTTCTGTGTGTGTGTGTGTGTGTGTACCTACGTGTGTGTGTCGCTGTGTGTGAGTCTGTCTGTGTGTGTGTGTGTGTGAGTCTGTGTGTGAGTCTGTGTGTGTGTAGTCTGTGTGTGTGTGTGTGTAGTCTGTGTGTGTGTGTGTGTGTGTGTGAGTCTGTGTGTGTGTGTGTAGTCTGTGTGTGTGTGTGTGTGTGTTAGTCTGTGTGTGTGTGTGAGTCTGTGTGTGTGTGTGTGTAAGTGTGTAAGTGTCTCTGTGTGTGTCTTTCTGTGTGTGTGTGTGTGTGTGTGTGTGTAGTCTGTGTGTGTGTCTCTGTGTGTGTCTTTCTGTGTGTGTGTGTGTGTGTGTGAGTCTGTGTGTGTGTGTGTGTGTGTGTGTGTGTTAAGTGTCTCTGTGTGTGTGTGTGTGTGTGTGTCTCTGTGTGTTCTCTGTGTGTGTCTTTCTGTGTGTGTGAGAGTCTGTGTGTGTGTGTGTGTGAGTCTGTGTGTGTGTCTTTCTGTGTGTGTGTGTGTGTTCTGTGTGTGTCTTTCTGTGTGTGTGTGTGAGTCTGTGTGTGTGTGTGTGTATGTGTGTGTGTGTGTGTGTGTGCGTGTGTGTGTGCGTGTGTATGTGTTTGTGTGTCTGTATGTGTGCTGTGTGTGTGTACGTGTGTGTCTTTCTGTGTGTTTTTTACTTTTTGTGTGTCTGTGTGAGTCTGTCTGTGTGTGTCTTTCTGTGTGTGTGTGTGTGTCTTTCTGTGTGTGTGTGTGTGTGTGTCTGTGTGTGTGTGTTACCTACGTGTGTGTGTCTGTGAGTCTGTCTGTGTGTGTGTGTGTGTGAGTCTGTGTGTAGTCTGTGTGTGTGAGTCTGTGTGTGTGTGTGTTGAGTCTGTGTGTGTGTGTGTGTGTGTGTGCTGTGTGTGTGAGTCCGTGTGTGTGTGAGTCTGTGTGTGTGTGTGTGTGTGTTTTGTCTGTTTGTAGTCCGTGTGTTGTGAGTCTGTGTGTGTGTGTGTGTGTGTGTGTGTGTGTGTGTGTGTGTGTGTGTCCGCTGTTGTGTGTGTCTGTGTGTGTGTGTGTGTGTGTGTGTGTTCTGTGTGTGTGTGTGTGTGTGTGTGTGTGTGTGTGTGTGTGTGTGTGTGTGTGTGTGTGTGTGTGTGTGTGTGTGTGTGTGTGTGTGAGTCCGTGTTGTGTGTGTGTGTGTGTGTGTCCAAAAACTGTCCATCTACAAAATCATAGCAGAGCGTAATGATCTTCAGAATCAGAATCAGAATCAGAAAACCTTTATTGCCCAGTATGTTTACACACACAAGGGGTGTGTCTTGGTATCGTAGCTGCAGGTCACATTAAAGCATTAAAGCAACATGCACAAACACACCGAGTCACCATCTCAACTCTCTCCTGGGGAAATCCCAGACTAATATATGTGTGTGTGTGTGTGAGTGTGTGTGTGTGTGTGTGTGTGTGTGTGTGTGTGTGTGTGTGTGTGTGTGTGTGTGTGTGTGTGTGTGTGTGTGTGTGTTTCCTCAAAACTGTCTATGGCTCTGTTCCCTAAAACAAACCGTACTATTGTGTAGTAACAACATTGCTAGAAGCGTAACTGACCTGTCGGAGTGTTTTTACTTAGCTAGTCTACTACCATCTACTACCATCTACTACCATCTACTACCATCTACTACCATCTACTATCATCTACTATCATCTACTACCATCTACTACCATCTACTACCATCTACTACCATCTATGACCATCTACTACCATCTACTACCATCTACTACCATCTACTACCATCTATGACCATCTACTACCATCTACTACCATCTACTACCATCTACTACCATCTACTACCATCTACTACCATCTACTACCATCTACTACCATCTACTACCATCTACGACCATCTACTACCATCTACTACCATCTACTACCATCTATGACCATCTACTACCATCTATGACCATCTACTACCATCTACTACCATCTATGACCATCTATGACCATCTACTACCATCTACGACCATCTACTACCATCTACTACCATCTATGACCATCTACTACCATCTATGACCATCTACTACCATCTACTACCATCTATTATCATCTATGACCATCTACTATCATCTACTACCATCTGCTACCATCTACTACCATCTATGACCATCTACGACCATCTACTACCATCTATGACCATCTACTACCATCTATGACCATCTACTACCATCTACTACCATCTATGATTTACTAATATTAGTAAGTGTAAGGTCTCTTTTGAAGATCGGACTACTCTTTTGCCAGTAACTCCCTGAAGTACAAGTATTATACAAGGAAGAGACAGTCATGTAGGCTATACTGATCAAATGTCAGTGGAAAAAATAGGAAAAGCAAAACATAGCTAGTTGTGTTTCATCATCACCGTGAGTTTAGTTTGAGTGCTGATAGCGCTAGGCTAGGCTACAGCGCGCTATCCGTTTCACCGTCAAAAGCTCGTCTGTGCCGTCCGATCCGAGCAACAGAAACCGATCGTAGCCTTTTTAGTTAGAGGACAGAGAAATAGAGCATCTACCAAAGCCTAGCATAGTCAAGGAGCAACAGAAACCGATCGTAGCCTTTTTAGTTAGAGGACAGGGAAATAGAGCATCAGAATCAGAATAAGAAAACCTTTATTGCCCAGTATGTTTACACACACAAGGGGTGTGTCTTGGTATCGTAGCTGCAGGTCACATTAAAGCATTAAAGCAACATGCACAAACACACCGAGTCACCATCTCAACTCTCTCCTGGGGAAATCCCAGACTAATATATGTGTGTGTGTGTGTGTGAGTGTGTGTGTGAGTGTGTGTGTGTGTGTGTCTGTGTGTGTGTGTGTGTGTGTGTGTGTGTGTGTGTGTGTTTCCTCAAAACTGTCTATGGCTCTGTTCCCTAAAACAAACCGTACTATTGTGTAGTAACAACATTGCTAGAAGCGTAACTGACCTGTCGGAGTGTTTTTACTTAGCTAGTCTACTACCATCTACTACCATCTACTACCATCTACTACCATCTACTACCATCTACTACCATCTACTACCATCTACTACCATCTACTACCATCTACTACCATCTACTACCATCTACTACCATCTACTACCATCTACTACCATCTATGACCATTACTACCATTACTACATCTACTACCATCTACTACTCTATAATCTATGACCATCTTACCATCTACTACCATCTATGACATCTGACCATCTACTACCATCTACTACCATCTACTACCATCTACTACCATCTACTACCATCTACTACCATCTACTACCATCTATGACCATCTACTACCATCTACTACCATCTATGACCATCTACTACCATCTACTACCATCTACTACCATCTATGACCATCTACTACCATCTATGACCATCTACTACCATCTACTACCATCTATGATTTACTAATATTAGTAAGTGTAAGTGTTTTTACTTAGCTAGTCTACTACCATCTACTACCATCTACTACCATCTACTACCATCTACTACCATCTACTACCATCTATGACCATCTACTACCATCTACTACCATCT
>NC_053129.1:33942811-33962811 GCF_010015445.1 Perca fluviatilis
ACACACTGCCACAAACTCAGAAACACACACAGCCACACTACACACACACTACTACCTTGTACAGACACACCACACACACACACCCACACACACACGAACACACACACACACACACACACACACACACACACACACACACACACAGACACAAACACACACAGAAACTCAGAAGCACATACATACACACACACAGACACACACACACATTTACCCTAAGGACTTAACAAATACTCTCCAACATGTCCTCTTATTCTTCCTCAGAGAGGAAAATGCAGCGACAAAGAGGAAGCATGACAAACGATTGAAGAGATACAGAGGTGCATTCTGGGAAAAAAGAAGCCGACACGCACTGAAACACCAGACCTGAGCCGAAGAAGCAGAGGAGTCCTTTATGCATCAGATATATAAAGTGTTTGTGTGTGTGTGTGTGTGTGTGTGTGTGTGTGTGTGTGTGTGTGTGTGTGTGTGTGTGTGTGTGTGTGTGCGTGCGTGTGTGTTAAGGCCATGTAATGATGTGTGTAATGATGAAGTGTGACGACAGGACTGCTGGTGTTTTTAACATTTGGCTGACGGCAGGCCGAGAGGGAGTTGAACCTGCGACCTTTTGTGTTGGCAGAGGATCTCGGCTGATTTGTGTCTCTGGGAGGTGGAAAACATTTCAGCTACACAGCCTCGGGAGGAGGAGGGCTTTTTTAATTCTAAATTATTGCTGTTTTATAATCCAAATATCTGTCTTTGACCTGAAATTGACCCTGTGTGGTTTTTTTTTTAGCATTTTCACCGACTGAGTTTTAAAGGTCCCATGACATGGTGCTCTTTGGATGCTTTTATATAGACCTTAGTGGTCCCCTAATACTGTATCTGAAGTCTCTTTTATATAGACCTTAGTGGTCCCCTAATACTGTATCTGAAGTCTCTTTTATATAGACCTTAGTGGTCCCCTAATACTGTATCTGAAGTCTCTTTTATATAGACCTTAGTGGTCCCCTAATACTGTATCTGGAGTCTCTTTTATATAGACCTTAGTGGTCCCCTAATACTGTATCTGAAGTCTCTTTTATATAGACCTTAGTGGTCCCCTAATACTGTATCTGAAGTATCTTTTATATAGGCCTTAGTGGTCCCCTAATACTGTATCTGAAGTCTCTTTTATATAGACCTTAGTGGTCCCCTAATACTGTATCTGAAGTCTCTTTTATATAGACCTTAGTGGTCCCCTAATACTGTATCTGAAGTCTCTTTTATATAGACCTTAGTGGTCCCCTAATACTGTATCTGAAGTCTCTTTTATATAGACCTTAGTGGTCCCCTAATACTGTATCAGAGCAGGATACCCAGGGCTCGGTTTACACCTATCACCATTTCTAGCCACTGGGGGACCATAGGCAGGCTGGGGGAACTCATATTAATGTTTAAAAAAACTCCAAAAGTGACATTTTCATGCCATGGGACCTTTAAGGGATTTACTTAACAAACGGTAAAATGTAGAGATCATTTACATACAGAGTTAAACAAATGAAAGTATTTTATTTTGGTATAAAGGGGTCTTTTAAAATCTGGCATTTAATATTTTAGGAAAGGGGACAGATAAAGTTATTAAAAACACGTCAAAGTTATTTCATTCTTAATGTTTTTTGGGGGTTTTTTGGAGCAAAAAATGTGTAATATGAGAGCAAAATTAAAATTTCACAAAAGAAAAATATATATTATGAGATAGCTGTGATCCGATGAAAAGAAAATCACTATTTTATGATACTATGAGAATAAAGTCATGAGACAACATTTCGAGAGCACTGTTGTATGTCATGATTTGGTTAGATTGGAGTACATGTGCATGTTTAAATATTTCCTGACTCTAATATAAGCCGGAGCCGGTAATACCCAAATGTTGTTTGAATAACACACCAATTTCTTAACCCTCCTGGTGTCCTCGGGTCAAATTTATAACCATTTTCAAGTTGTTAAATAAATGATAACTTCACTACTTTCATTGAATTTGTGAAAAAGTGACAAAAATTTGTGGGGAAAAAAGCTTCAAAAACGTTTGGGAAACGAGACAAAAACATTAACCTGACTCCGCCAGATGGATCGCTTCCCATTTGCTCGGCATATCCATCTGGGAACTTTCCGTTGGAGAACTTTTGGGAAGTGGCGAAAATCCTGGTTAGCTGATTGGATAAACCACCTGTCTATCACCACCTATAGTTGGTGATAGAAGGGCCAAATCAACCAATCAGATCAACGAAGAGTATGGAAATACAACCACGAGCCAGGCTACCCCTGCTGCTGCTGCTGTAGGCAAAGCATAGCTCGTTAGCTCGTTAGCTCGTTAGCTCGTTAGCTCAGCAAGCAAGCAGCATGTCGATAAAGGATATTTGCCGTTTGTGTAACGAGAATTTAGGAATAAAAGGCCCCATTTCAGGTTCCTGGTCCATATTCCAAAAGAAGGATCCAAGAGGAAAAAACATTAGCGAGCGGCTAACAGAATTAGGGCTACCCCTGGCTGGAACTACTGGTCAGCTGATTGGATAAACCATCTGTCTATCACCACCTAAACCAGCCTCAAAACCAACGCTGATTGGTCGGTCGTTTGGCGAACGGCTCCAAATTTTCTTTATCTCAAGATTGCAGACTGATCTGAGAGTGGAAAACTGGAGTTCGCCAGATCAGGACGCTCTCACGAGGCTACAAAAACATTGCAAAAAATCGTGAAAAAAAAACATCGGTAAAAAAAAAGTGGCGAAAAAGTCGACCAAAAACGTTGAAAAAACTGTTTTAATTTTAACCCAGAAAAACTAAAAGTTGCATGGTGGACAGGAAGACAACACGAGGGTTTAAGGGATATTTGGCAACTTTTTTTTCAACCAGCTCTGTGTCACCTTTGTGTGGGCAGTGTGTTTAGATGTCAACTAGTCGAAGGTCCACTTCCGGGATTGCAAAAGCGCCTTAAGAAGCGTGCACACCGCTCCAATAAATACCAACAAACTCCAACATTATAAAGTAGTCAGTTGGTCGTCTTTATAACGTTCATAAACCAACTGCCAGTCCACACTGCCCAGACAGTAACAGACAAGACTGACTTTTGTCACCTATAGTCCTACCTTTTCTTATTTGAGTTTTGGTGTAATATAACATGGATGAAGTGGAGATCTTGTTGAATGTGGCCAAAGTAGTTCTGGTCTACCTGGCCGGTAACGCTGCTAGCCGTGTACAGGAGAGACGGCAATCAAGACGAGCCAGGAGGAGACTGTGGTGGAAACCTTGGATATTGTGACATTCAAAACAGGGTGTCTATCCTAACTTGTGTCAAGAACTTCGCTCAGAAGATACTCCAGCTTTTGCAAATTTTGCCCGTTTTGCTCCACAAGCTTTTGAGGAATTACTCACTATGGTTACTCCATTAATTACCAGAAAAAACACCCATTCAGACAGCTGTTAGAATGTTGTCAATTGTTGGAAAATGGGCGACATTGGTCCGACATTCTCCAACTCCACCAGACCAGACTGGACATGTCAAACTCTACCGACTCCACCAGACCAGACTGGACATGTCAGACTCTACCAACTCCACCAGACCAGACTGGACATGTCAAACTCTACCGACTCCACCAGACCAGACTGGACATGTCAGACTCTACCGACTCCACCAGACCAGACTGGACATGTCCAATTCTACCAACTCCACCAGACCAGACTGGACATGTCCAACTCTACCGACTCCACCAGACCAGACTGGACATGTCCAACTCTACCGACTCCACCAGACCAGACTGGACATGTCAGACTCTACCGACTCCACCAGACCAGACTGGACATGTCAGACTCTACCGACTCCACCAGACCAGACTGGACATGTCAAACTCTACCAACTCCACCGGAACAGACTGTTGGTGTTTTTTGGTGTTTGTCGGAGCAGTGTTCAAGCTCCTTTAGGCGTCCTGCACAATAGCTGCACACGCAACACGCAAGCCTTTTCAGGCATTTTCAGGCAAAATAGAATAGGAAAATATGTTTATATGTCATTTAGACACAAATACATATTAATAAATGACATGTTGATGTTTGAAAGTCTAAATGCCCAGCCCGGTCTCATGGCAGTTCGTGATATGGTCACGTTATTGAATCTATTGATTCGTGGACAGGATAATGTGTCTTTTCTTCACGATAATGTCTTTTTTCGTGTGGTGATTACAAATTTTAAAGTAATGTATTTCAATGGGAAGCATATTACGATAACGGTAGCGAGTAGTATTGTTAAGGCGAAAGTTTTTCACCCCGGAGACTGGGGATCGCGTCCCGCGATTGGCGGCCCGTCCCGTTGTTGTGGCCGGCATGTGGAGAGACATTAAACCGAATTTGGACAGACTGAGACAGTCTGACACCATCTCACATCTAAAGACAACCATATCACATTTAATGTAAAAGACTAATCGGAATCACTGTTTTTTCTCTTTTTCATCAAACTGCAGATTTTGCAAGTTCCCGATAAATATCATATAGCATATGCTATAGCAGGATTTTTGCCCGCAATAATCACAAAAAAACTCCACATTTTTCTGGAAGGACTGGTCAGTTACACGATGCATAATTGCTCGGTATTCGCGGAGGTCACAGTGAGCACAGAAAAGAGTCTGTTTCTCTTCAGCGGGATAAAAATCAAGTCTGTTTTAAAGGCCTGGGTTGGTTTGTTATTAAACCTGCAAGTGAAATATGTAGACGAAGATCAATCTGCATTCGTTTCGTTCACGCTGAACACACACAACGATGAACTTCAACAAAAAAGGGCTGTTGTTATTCTAACCTCCTCACGCATTAAGAAAAGCAACAGTGAAGTAGTTTAAAATGTCGCTCGCCAAATGCAACATCCAACGGGGGTTTCTTTTTTGTTCCAGAACATAATTGTTAAAACATCTTCGATTACATCCACGGGAGTTTCTCTCCATCGGAGATCAGATAACACATCGTTACAAAAACACAACTCCTTCTTGGCTTGAAGACATTTAAGACATCCCTCCTGTAGTCCTCGGGGTATATTTGACTCTCAGTCAACGTTTGAAGTCCGTATAAATAAAGCGCTTGTCATCATTTTATTAGCTTCAGTTTTCCTGATTTAACGGTGATGATACATTTTAAATGTCCTGAGTTCTTTGGGGTCATTTTGAACGGAGAATGTTTAATGTCTACCATGAACTAGAAGACTTTGGACAGACTTTGGAGAGAGATTGGACAGCATTTGGACAGGCTTTGGACAGACTTTGAACAGACTTTAGACAGGCTTTGAACAGACATTGGACAGGCTTTGGACAGGCTTTGAACAGACATTGGACAGGCTTTGGACAGTCTGTCACCATCTCACATCTAAAGACAATCATATCACATCTAACTTTAAAGACTCATAACATATAAGACTGGGGACAGGCTTTGGGGTCATTTTGAACGGAGAATGTTTAATGTCTACCATGAACTAGAAGACTTTGGACAGACTTTGGAGAGAGATTGGACAGCATTTGGACAGATTTTGGACAGGCTTTGGACAGACTTTGAACAGACATAGGACAGACTTTGGAGAGACATTGGACAGGCTTTGAAAAGACTTTAGACAGACAACAAAACTGTTAAAACATCTTCGATTACATCCACGGGAGTTTCTCTCCATCGGAGATCAGATAACACATCGTTACAAAAACACAACTCCTTCTTGGCTTGAAGACATTTAAGACATCCCTCCTGTAGTCCTCGGGGTATAT
The DNA here is from genome assembly GCF_010015445.1 of Perca fluviatilis. Classification (NCBI taxonomy): domain Eukaryota; kingdom Metazoa; phylum Chordata; class Actinopteri; order Perciformes; family Percidae; genus Perca; species Perca fluviatilis. Next base: position 33,948,559 of record NC_053129.1, read on the forward strand.
TTGACTCTCAGTCAACGTTTGAAGTCCGTATAAATAAAGCGCTTGTCATCATTTTATTAGCTTCACTTTTCCTGATTTAACAGGGATGATACATTTTAAATGTCCTGAGTTCTTTGGGGTCATTTTGAATGGAGAATGTTTAATGCCTACCATGAACTAGAAGACTTTGGACAGACTTTGGAGAGAGATTGGACAGCATTTGGACAGGCTTTGGACAGGCTTTGGACAGACTTTGGACAGGCTTTGAACAGACATTGGACAGGCTTTGAACAGACATTGGACAGGCTTTGGACAGGCTTTGAACAGACATTGGACAGGCTTTGGACAGGCTTTGAACAGACATTGGACAGGCTTTGGACAGTCTGTCACCATCTCACATCTAAAGACAATCATGTCACATCTAACTTTAAAGACTCATAACATATAAGACTGGGGACAGGCTTTGGGGTCATTTTGAACGGAGAATGTTTAATGTCTACCATGAACTAGAAGACTTTGGACAGACTTTGGAGAGAGATTGGACAGCATTTGGACAGACTTTGGACAGGCTTTGGACAGACTTTGAACAGACATTGGACAGACTTTGGAGAGACATTGGACAGGCTTTGAAAAGACTTTAGACAGACAACAAAACTGTTAAAACATCTTCGATTACATCCACGGGAGTTTCTCTCCATCGGAGATCAGATAACACATCGTTACAAAAACACAACTCCTTCTTGGCTTGAAGACATTTAAGACATCCCTCCTGTAGTCCTCGGGGTATATTTGACTCTCAGTCAACGTTTGAAGTCCGTATAAATAAAGCGCTTGTCATCATTTTATTAGCTTCACTTTTCCTGATTTAACAGGGATGATACATTTTAAATGTCCTGAGTTCTTTGGGGTCATTTTGAACGGAGAATGTTTAATGCCTACCATGAACTAGAAGACTTTGGACAGACTTTGGAGAGAGATTGGACAGCATTTGGACAGGCTTTGGACAGACTTTGGACAGGCTTTGAACAGACATTGGACAGGCTTTGGACAGACATTGGACAGGCTTTGGACAGACATTGGACAGGCTTTGGACAGACATTGGACAGGCTTTGGACAGACATTGGACAGGCTTTGGACAGACATTGGACAGGCTTTGAACAGACATTGGACAGGCTTTGGACAGACATTGGACAGGCTTTGGACAGACATTGGACAGGCTTTGAACAGGCTTTGGACAGGCTTTGGACAGACTTTGGACAGGCTTTGGACAGACTTTGGACAGGCTTTGGACAGACTTTGGACAGTCTGTCACCATCTCACATCTAAAGACAATCATGTCACATCTAACATTAAATATTCATAACATATAAGACTGGGGATCTTGCAGGGTCACATATTGCAAGACTACAACTAGATTAATGTTGAAAGATTTAACTAAGCTAGCTAGCTAGCATTAGCAGGTAACTTAAAGCTACAGTGCGTAGTTTCTGTCGCCGGCTACAGATGCCGCCAGATGACGCTCCTTTCAGGGGCCGTGGTAGTGGAGTTTAGCCAGAATACGTGAGCATCATGCATGACTAGCCAGACCCTCCTCCACAGCGCTGTGTAGGAAGGTCTGGCAATGAGACTATGATACCAACACTAAAAACAAAAGGCAGAGGAAAGCCAACATCTCGCCAAAATGCAACCTATGGTCTTTTTGTGAATGTAAACTTTTGTTTAAAAGCATAATTAGGACGGAAACGCCACTTTTAAGATTGACCTTATTTTCGTTTTTCGGTCAAATGGCCTTTTGAATGGGAGTGCTAGGGGCACTGCTATGCTAGCATCAAAATCAATATTTTTAAAACACTAAGAAGGCTCGACACAACATGAGACTTTGCTTGAGGTATCACCAGGGGCTCTACACCTTAACTATACCGGTGACCAAGATATATATATATACTATAACCAGGGGCTCCACACCTTAACTATACCGGTGACCAAGATATATACTATAACCAGGAGCTCTACACCTTAACTACACAGGTGACCAAGATATATATATACTATAACCAGGGGCTCTACACCTTAACTACACTTGTGACCAAGGGATATACTGAATCTGTGGCTACTTGTTTTGATATCGACTCGTTTTAACTGCCGAGGTGGTAGCGGCCGGAAACAACAAGAGCTACGGTGAGTTGTTCAAAACCTCTTTTTAGTAAACTCTGGGTACACAAACAATGTTCTCAATGCTTTCGTTAAGGTGTAGAGCCCCTGGTTATAGTATATATATCTTGGTCACTGGTGTAGTTAAGGTGTAGAGCCCCTGGTTATAGTATATATATATATATATATATATCTTGGTCACTGGTGTAGTTAAGGTGTAGAGCCCCTGGTTATAGTATATATATATATATATATATATCTTGGTCACTGGTGTAGTTAAGGTGTAGAGCTCCTGGTTATAGTATATATATCTTGGTTACTGGTGTAGTTAAGGTGTAGAGCCCCTGGTTATAGTATATATATCTTGGTTACTGGTATAGTTAATGTGTAGAGCCCCTGGTTATAGTATATATATCTTGGTCACTGGTGTAGTTAAGGTGTAGAGCCCCTGGTTATAGTATATATATATATATATATATATATATATATATATCTTGGTCACTGGTGTAGTTAAGGTGTAGAGCCCCTGGTTATAGTAGATATCTTGGTCACTGGTGTAGTTAAGGTGTAGAGCTCCTGGTTATAGTATATATATCTTGGTTACTGGTATAGTTAATGTGTAGAGCCCCTGGTTATAGTATATATATCTTGGTTACTGGTATAGTTAACATGTAGAGCCCCTGGTTATAGTATATATCTTGGTTACTGGTGTAGTTAACATGTAGAGCCTCTGGTTATAGTATATATCTTGGTCACTGGTGTAGTTAAGGTGTAGAGCTCCTGGTTATAGTATATATCTTGGTTACTGGTGTAGTTAACATGTAGAGCCTCTGGTTATAGTATATATCTTGGTTACTGGTGTAGTTAACATGTAGAGCCTCTGGTTATAGTATATCTTGGTCACTGGTGAAGTTAAGGTGTAGAGCCCCTGGTTATAGTATATATCTTGGTCACTGGTTTATATATCTTGGTCACTGTTATAGCTAAGGTGTAGAGCCCCTGGTGATACTTGGAGCAAAGTCTCATGTTGTGTCGAGCCTTCTTAGTGGTTTAAAAATTGTGATTTTGAGGCTAGCATGAAAGTGCCCCTATAGCACTCCCATTCAAAAGGCCATTTGACCGAAAAACGAGAATACGGTCAATCTTAAAAGTGGCGCTTCCTCTAATAGCTTCATATATGCATATTTATTTTGTTAAAACACATTCAAAACAACCTGCTGAATGCATCAACGGGCGTCTGATTTTATGTGTAATGTGTTTTGGCTCTGACACACAGCTGGACGGGCTCAGAGTTGAGAGTGAATGTTTTTTTTACTTATTGTTGACACGTTGTTGAAATTTACAGGCAAGACAATGAAATTATTAACCGACATAAATCACCGCAGTAGCTTCTGGCAGAGTTTGGACTTTTTTCATTTTTTTTTTTTTTTTATCCAAAAAAGCTTTTACGAACATGAGAAGTAGAAACGAGCAACGAGAAACTGGAACCTTTTGATCCAGACAAAGATTGAGTTGGAAAAAGCAACAAAAATGTCAGAATTTTGTTGTTATTAAAATGTAGAAAAAAGTGACCAAAGGGTTGAAAAGAAACACCAAAACGTTAAAAAAAAAATGGTTGAAAACAGCATCAAAAATGTTGCGATAGGGACAATCGAGGGGAAGCCAACTCAAGGGTTAAACAAAGGGTTAAACACGTAAATGTCCATGTACTGTACGTATATGAATATTAACTCGTAGATTCTCAGATATGTGTACATTAGGCCACGTCCACACCTACCAAAACAATATTTTGTGTCCCCTGTCTTCCCTGGCATCATGTCAACAATGGTTGCATCCAAATGGATCCATTTCTAAATTACTCAACACGCTACTTAATATTCCAGGCCGATAGGCGGCGCTGTTTTTGCTACAGAAATTCACCAAAAACGGGGAAGAAGAGGCAAACAGACAGTAGAAGAAGAAACCAAACACAAGCTAGCTAGCAATATGCTACAGTGCCGTGTCGTTGTCAAAGGGGGTAAGCCTCTCCCAGGAACTCGTAGCTCCTATGGAGCCATTTTGATGCTACCAAGCCATCACCTCCCGTTAGCATCCCATTGACTCCCATTCATTCTGACGTCACTTTGACAGAGAATAACTTTACATCTGAAGAGTTTAAAGACTCTATTTGTTTGTTGTTTATTTCTAAAGAAACACGACAATGTATAAAAGGCTCCATTACCTTGTAGCTCACGTTATGGCTCCGTAGCAGACGCTTTTATAACAATAGGCTAACGATTGGGTCATAACCACGAGACTTACTGTCACACAGTAGAGGAATTACCGTATAGTACAGGAGAAGCTCACAGGCAGTTTGGACTTCCATTAGCTGTTTAGGTTTAATGACTAATGTTAACTAGCATGTTAGTGATCAGTAATTAGCCTGTGTCTATGTTATCTCCTTACATATACCTACGCTCTCCGTCTCTGTAATCCGAATTTACTTAATTGGTCCAACAACATTTTTGTATTGAGTTACTGCAAATAATGTGCCATTGTTGCGCATCTGTGCCTAACAATGTGATGACTGGCAGATATATTAAATACTAGTAAGTAGGAGGCAGTATAGCGCAATAATGACCTTGTTGATTTAAGACAATAGAATTACTGTCACCTGGTGGCAGTGACAGGATGTAAGCAAGGGGGGGGTGAGCTTCGCTTCAGAACTGGAACCTCCTATGGCGCCATTTTGATGCTACCTGGCCATCACCTCCCGTTAGCATCCCATTGACTCCCATTCATTTTGGCGCCACTTTGAAAGCGAATAACTTTACATCTGAAGAGTTTAAAGACTCTATTTGTTTGTTGTTTATTTCTAAAGAAACACGACAATGTATAAAAGGCTCCATTACCTTGTATCTCACGTTATGGCTCCGTAGCAGATGTTTTTGTAAAAATAGACCATAACCCGTTGGTTATCTCCAGCTGTGTGGGTGTAAGGGAGAAAACAGCAGAAAGATTGGTTATGTTTGAGTTGTGTTATGACAGTTTGTCCCCCTTAGTAGTTTAATTGTTGTTTCCAGTACTTGAACAACATCTCGGCCGTGTCTGCAGTCCAATGTATGTTGTCTCTGGCTGTTTGAAAAAGAAGTGGATTAATTTCTGCAAGAAAGGTGTATTTTGAAGTTATTGTTTCATTCAGAGTGGTTAGTAGTGCCTGTTGGCGTCTGTTCAACCTGGTGGAGAAGTTTATTACAGGGATGTAAATGGTTTACCATCTGCTGTAGCTGTTTAAGTAAGGTAGTCTGTTCGTGTTCTGAAAAGGCAGTTGTTAAAGGTATTGTGGAGGATTTTCTTTTTCCGGGGGGATCATCAAGACTATTGGTCCTCCTAGTTGTCAATCATTCTGGCGCATGTTTACGTAAGGCCGTGGTACGTGCTCGTCCCTAGGGTAGTTTTCACTTTCTGCGCATGAATACTTTCAGGTGTATATGTGTTGGTGAGCTACGAGTGTCTACGAAAGGTACGACAAGAAGAGAAAGGCCTCTGAAGAAAGAACAAGACCAGAGTGTTTTGGATGAGAAGGACACGCGCTGCGCTGCGGCTGAAAGCACAAGCTTGGTCTCTCCACTGATGCCTCCAGTCGCAAGTTTCTACTCGACAGGTAAAGTTTGGCTTTTTTGGAGAAATCCATTTAAAATCACTGCTAGTGAAAGTTGATGTAAGCTATGATTAGCGATGCTAGCCCTGGCACAAGTCACGCACCGCGCACACACGGTAAACATCTCCATTTGTGAAAAAGTGCAAATCTTCTTTCTGAAAGTAGCTCGTATGAACCATGCCGACAGCAACTTGTAAACAGTGCACTCTCGTGCACACGTTTAATAGGCGTTCCCTCTCGGGAGCAGGCAGAGTGTTGCGCATGTGCATTTTTTCAAAAAGTGGAGAGGGCGGAAAAACAAGGTAGAAATGGAGTGACCCTGCCCGGAGGAAGCCCGGGCCCCCCGTCTGGAGCCAGGCCCAGACGGGGGGCCCGTCGGCGAGCGCCTGGTGGCCGGTGTTTGCCACGGAGCCGGCCGGGCACAGCCCGAACAAGCTACGTGGTTCCCATCTCTCCAGCCCATGGGCCCACCACCTGTGGGAGGAACCGCTGGGGTCGGGTGCGCTGCCACATGGGTGGCAGTGAAGGTCAGGGGCCTCGACGGACCAGACCCGGGCAGCAGACGCTGGCTCTGGGGACGTGGAACGTCACCTCTCTGGTGGAGCGCTACCGGTTAGATCTGGTGGGGCTTACTTCTACGCACAGTCTCGGTTCTGGAACCGTACTCCTGGATAGGGGTTGGACTCTTTTCTTCTCCGGAGTTGCTCAGGGTGTGCGGTGCCGGGCGGGTGTGGGGATACTAACAAGCCCCCGGGGCCGCGCTCGCGTTGGAGTTTACCCGTCGTGACGAGAGGGTCGCCTCCCTACGCCTGCGGTTGTGGGGGAAAACTCTGACTGTTGTTTGTGCATATGCACCAAACAGGAGTTCGGAGTTTTCGGCCTCTTGGAGACCTTGAGTGGAGTCCTGCATGGGGCCAGTGGGGGGAATCCATTGTTCTGCTGGGGGACTTCAACGCCCGTGGGCAATGATGGAGACACCTGAGAGGCGTGATTGGGAGGAACGGCCTCCCTGATCTAAACCAGAGTGGTTGTTTGTTGTTGGACTTCTGTGCTAGTCATGGATTGTCTATAACGAACACCATGTTCGAACATAGGGATGCTCATAAGTGTACCTGGTACCAGAGCACCCTAGGCCGAAGGTCAATGATCGATTTTATAATCGTTTCATCTGATCTGAGGCCGTATGTTTTGGAAACTCGGGTGGGAGGGGCGGAGCTGTCAACCGATCACCATCTGGTGGTGAGTTGGGTCAGGGGGTGGGGGAAGACTCTGGACAGACCAGAGCTAACGGTTGTGGTTAGCCAGCTCATTTCGGACTGTGACGTCACAGTCCGAGGCCGATTTTGAACAGCTCACCAGGAGACTGAAGGCAGGACACATTCAGAAACCAGATCTCACTCAGAACACCATGGATGGGTTATTTTCAAAGTGTGTATGTGTGTGGAAGCACCAGAGACACAAAAGAACACCCCAAATCACCAGAAAAAGTGTTTTTTTCATAATATGGGCACTTTAACTGCTGTGTTTTATCAGTCAAGTGTTTTCAGCAGAGAATCAAAAGAACGAGCGAGATCCTCTGCTCATTAGAGTAACGTTACATCCTGGTACGATACACACACACACACACACACACACACACACACACACACACACACACACACACACACACAGACACATCGGTAAGATACACACAGACATCGGAGCTTCAGCCAGACGTCATCCATGAAGTTTGTAGTCTTTCTAATTACGTATTTTCACAGTCTTATACTTCAACAGTTTAACAATAAACGGAGACTTTCTTCGGTTGAAAAATAATGTTTTAAATTGACGAACATCATATTTGTAATCCATGGCTCAATTCATGTTAAATTAAATTAAATTAGGTACAAAGTCATGGGTAAATTCTTTTCATGGGGACATATATAGATAAGGCAAACGGGTGAACAGCTTAAAATGATATGCCTGTCTGTTTGTTTTTGCTCTAACAATATTTCGTTGTTTTGATGTAGCAATGACAAAATAAAACTGAACTGAACTGAAAGTTGCTCCGGGGTAACCGTCAACCTGTATGTCTGGATCTGTGAAAGATGGAATATGTGAGAGGTTGGAGTCCCCAAAAAAGAGGAGGACCATTCCTATATTTTTTTGGAAAGTGCGTGGATGTGTGTGTTTGGTTCTGGGCACCCTGGGGAGCCAGGTGCTGCCGCGGAAACCCTGTTTGGGATAGAGGTGGATTTGGTTGGTGGATGGGTCAAAAAACACAGTTCGTCTTTTCCTAAACCCAACTTGTTGTCCCACCCACACATGACTTTCTCCTTAACTTAAGGGGCCGCGTTCATTTCACGAAATTCTGTGAAATCGGGTTGACCCCTAACCTTAACTTGTCATGACTAAAACCGAATGACACTTGCTAAAATCCAACGCTGTTTCGAACCAGTGTGCTTTGCGGAAGTGATACAAGCTTCGGTGCCTCGGTGTCAAATGTCCCATCACTAAGCGGGCCTCACATTTCAGACACTGCAAAATTATACATTGTTTATCGGGCTATTTCGTTATTAAATTCACTTCTGAGACTTTTTTAAGCGAGAAATCAACTATATCCAATCCAATCCACTTTATTTTTATAGCACATTTTACAAACACAAAGTTTCCAAAGTGCTGCACAGAAGACTCAGAACATACAAACAATTCATAACAAATATATAAAATATAGAAAGAATAAACACCACAGTGGACCACATAACTCACACAGAATTAAAAGCCAAAGAATAAGTATATAAAGCTCAAATATGGGCCGTTTTACGAAAATTGATGGCTAATTGCAAATTTAATAAGCGTTTACGACTTGTTTATAATGTTTATGACATGTTCATGACAGTGTCACATCACTCTTTATGTGGATACCTTCAAGGAAAGTGCAGGGCCGTGCAGAGACCTCTTTTTTGTGGGCAGGGGCTCAAATTCAAAAAAGGGCACATGGAACAAGATTTATTAACAATATATGTCATCTTTATTTTAAAAACTGTATATTTTACATTTTATATTTTTACATAATAACAAAATCCACAATACTGTACACCTCAAATATGAAATATGGAGCCTTACATTACATTACAATACATTCACACAAATATATCCAAGAAAATGCAACCGTTGGCCAAGGAAAATGTAATCTTGCATAGTGTCACTGTGTCTGCAGTGTGAAAAGCGCCACGAAAAGATGGGTTAGACCGGATGTAGTCTAACGGTGTCCGAACATGGACACAGTTAGGTTATAACTTCACAAGAAGTCAGGGAGTTTTTACACACTTTCTTCCAGACTTGTTCTCACACTTCATCTCTCTGTCTCGTTTAAATGCACAACATCTGGTGTAAGGTCAGGGCCACTGCAGCAGGTGGATGATCCCTTTTCATTTTGACTTCATTCTTTAAATATCTACCTGCAGACTGAACGGCAGCGAGCCAGAGTCAGATTTGCGGTCCACGTGTTAGATAACAGAGTTCTGATGCATTAAAATGTCATGAAAACACATCTGTTTGTGCTGAACATTTGACATGCAAACTTCAAGTGTAACCACATGCTGTTCTGCCAGCTCTAAACGTCCTCCAGAATCATAAAATGGGAAGAATAAGTCATCGGATCAGAAGTCTGGTACACAGGGGGTTTGTGGAGAACATTTTCTTTTATTTCTACACTTAAAGGGTTATTTCGGTTGTTTTTTTTTCAACCTCTCCACCCTATTTTCCTATGTTTGTGTGTGTAAGTGACTGATGGGAACAACTATCTTTGACATAGGCCCAGTATTAAACGAGATAGCGGTAACCGGCAGCCACAGACCAGGGCTGTAATGGCTCAGATTATTATTCTAAGTGTCTGATAACATTATGGGATGGATCCCTACAGATATATAGACCTTAAACCCTCTAAATTTCACATGCCTAACCAGAAAACCCCTCCTTCTTCCCCCCCCTACTTTTTTTTTTTTAGAGCAAATATGTTCATATGTTTTAAATCAGTACAATGTGTAATTATGTCAACAACAGAATTGTTGTGAAAGCGGAAATAATACCGAAAATGGCTTTTCATAGTTTAATTTTGTTTCTATCATCTTTGAATGAAGTGTATTTTACGATGCTAAAATCACTGATTATTTACATGGAGTCTGGTGGGTTTAGCGAACTTAATTTCGCGGATGTTTTTATGTTTAAAAAAAGGATCTTACTCTTTAACAGAAAGGTCAACCTCCTTAGAAATCCATCCCATAATGTTGTCAGACACTTAGAATAATAATCTGAGTCAGCAGCAAATACAGAACTTTTGTGAAGGTAAATACAAGCTGGACTATTGTCCTATTAACTTACATTACAGCTTGTTTCACCAACCCCAACTACTGGACCAATGTTAATACATTTTTTTTTGCTTTTGTCTAAAATATTGTAGCTTTTTCCAAAGATTTTGTCGTTTTTTTATTTTTTGGAGCTGAATAAAAAATAAAAAGATTTGAGCTGTAATGTGTAATGTTGTAATTTGTTATTGTTTCATAAAATTGGTATTAAAAAAAAATTATATGATTAAGAAACCGGTATCAAAGTCACGATGTTGGTAGCCTATCCAACATTTGTTGAGCGATACCTAGAGGACAAACTGACCTTTTCCTAAAGGCCTTTACACATCAGGGATGTTTTTTTTCCATGCGATTTCCAGTGTGTAAATTGTAAATACCTGTAGATGCTTTTATATAGACCTTAGTGGTCCCCTAATACTGTATCTGAAGTCTCTTTTATATAGGCCTTAGTGGTCCCCTAATACTGTATCTGAAGTCTCTTTTATATAGACCTTAGTGGTCCCCTAATACTGTATCTGAAGTCTCTTTTATATAGACCTTAGTGGTCCCCTAATACTGTATCTGAAGTCTCTTTTATATAGACCTTAGTGGTCCCCTAATACTGTATCTGAAGTCTCTTTTTATATAGACCTTAGTGGTCCCCTAATACTGTATCTGAAGTCTCTTTTATATAGGCCTTAGTTGGTCCCCTAATACTGTATCTGAAGTCTCTTTTATATAGACCTTAGTGGTCCCCTAATACGTATCTGAAGTCTCTTTTATATAGGCCTTAGTGGTCCCCTAATACTGTATCTGAAGCCTCTTTTATATAGACCTTAGTGGTCCCCTAATACTGTATCTGAAGTCTCTTTTTATAGACCTTGGTGGTTTCCCTAATACTGTATCTGAAGTCTCTTTTATATAGACCTTAGTGGTCCCCTAATACTGTATCTGAAGTCTCTTTTATATAGACCTTAGTGGTCCCCTAATACTGTATCTGAAGTCTCTTTTATATAGGCCTTAGTGGTCCCCTAATACTATATCTGAAGTCTCTTTTATATAGGCCTTAGTGGTCCCCTAATACTAATTCACATTAATGTTAAAAAGAAAACCTCATAAAGTGACATTTTGATGCCATTGGACCTTTTAAGGATTTTAAAAACTGCAAACAGTCCTCTTTGACATCTCTGTTAGCTGGATAACTCCCTCCATCTAGTGGGCAGAGAGTAGCAGTGCGTCCTGATAGGTCGGACCGATTGTGACATCACGGTGATTTATGATGACCCTTTAGATCAGCGTTTCTCAAATAGGGGTACGTGTACAGTTCATGAGCACTACTTTTATTGAATTTTGGACGTTTTATTCAAGTTGTATCACTTGAAAAACAATTTGAAATGGTTTCAAAACTGTATATTGTGACTGAACTTTGAGTCTTTGAAGTCTCTGATTATCCATCACTAACATAGGCTACGTTCCTCTAATATTAGTCTAAATATGTCATCATTTCTGTTTTTTTTAACTCGAAAATTAGGTATGATTTCCTACAAATGAGGATTATTGTGCATGAATTCCAAAAATAAGCGTAAAACTAGTGGTAAAAAGTTGGTGTTAGTGGTGTTTGGGTAACAAAAGCATCAAAAACGTAAAGAAAAAGTGACAAAAACAGAAAAAAAAGCATCAAAAAGTGTCGAAGAAAGGGATAGAAATGTCAGAAAAGATGTCAAAAAGGTTTTAATTTTTAATTTTGTGCACAGTCAACAGGAAGACAGCACGAAGGGTAACACACAAAAAGGAATCCAGTTTAATTGGTTCAGAATATCATAGCTTTTCTGCCACTTGTTTTCATTTGTAAGGAATATTTTTTGGGTCATTTTCAACCTTTATTTAAAATATAGGACAGAAGACATGAGGGGAGAGAGAGAGAGAGAGAGAGAGAGAGAGAGAGAGGGAGAGAGAGAGAGAGAGACAGAGAGAGAGAGAGAGAGAGAGAGAGAGAGAGAGAGACAGAGGAGGGAGAGACAGAGGAGGGAGAGAGGAGGGAGAGAGACAGGGAGGGAGGAGAGGAGGAGAGAGAGAGGGAGGGAGGGGGAGGGAGGGGAGAGGGAGGGAGAGAGAGGGAGGGAGGGAGAGAGGGAGAGAGAGAGGAGAGAGAGGAGAGAGGGAGGGAGGGAGAGAGAGGAGAGGGGACAGAGGACAAGGGAGACAGAGAGACAGAGAGAGAGGGAGGGAGGGAGGAGGAGGAAAGGAGGAGAGAGGAGAGGAGAGACGGGGGAGAGAGAGAGGGAGGAGAAGGAGGGAGAGGAGAGAGGAGAGAGAGAGGAGGGAGAGGGAGAGAGAGAGAGAGAGAGAGAGAGGAGGAGAGAGAGAGAGAGAGAGGAGGAGAGAGAGAGAGAGAGAGGGAGGGAAGAGAGAGAGAGGGAGAGAGAGAGGAGAGGGAGAGAGGAGAGGGAGAGAGAGAGAGAGAGAGAGAGAGAGAGAGAGAGAGAGGGAGGAGGGAGAGAGGAGAGAGAGAGAGAGGAGAGGGAGAGAAGAGAGAGAGAGGAGAGGGAGAGAGACAGAGAGAGAGAGAGAGAGAGAGAGAGAGAGAGAAGACAGAGGGGAAAACCGAAGGAGGGAGGACAGAGAAGAGAACGTACAGGCAACCAGTGAAGGAAGGACTGAGCCCCAGGACCCACTGAGCCAGTGGACCCCGGCACCCCACACGAGACACAAACAAAGAATAAAATGTGGCTTGTGTGGCAATGTATAATGGACACACACACAATGAGGCACAGACAGCTGAGGTGTGTGTGTGTAGACACACACTTGGAGACAGCCCCAGTGGTGTGTGTGTGTGTGTGTGTGTGTGAACACACAGAAGATGGAAAATGACTAGGGACACCCCAGCAAGATCACAGTGTGTGTGGGGTGGAGAAGACGAGCACAGGTGTGTGTGTGTGGACACAGAACAGGAAAGAAACAGAAGGAAACGACACAGAAGAATGAAGAAGGTAAAGAAACAAAATGTATAAGGAAAAGAAATTGTGTGTAGTGAAATGAAGAAACGAAGGAAATGAAATGAAAGGAAGAATGGAAGAAGAATGGAAACCTCATGGACTGTGTGTGTGCCGCAGGACGCCACAGAACAACATTTCATCTGCGAAGACCACTTCCTGCCGCAGGACGCGTCCCATTGGACCCCCGTACCTGGGGGGGCCAGGCCTCCCCTGGGGGGCCTGGCCTCCCCTGGGGGGCCGGGTCCTCCCCTGGGGGGCCAGGTCCTCTGAGGAAAAGGAGGCCTGGGCCACCGCAGGCTGCCAGGACCAAGAGGAAGAGGAAGAGGAAGAGGAAGAGGAAGAGGAAGAGGAAAGGGAAGAGGAAGAGGAAAGGGATCCACACGATGCACCACTGCAGGTCTGAAGACCTTTTGTTTTCCATAATTTCGTATGTTTCACATCTGTGTTTATTCTTGAATAGGGACTTAACGATACACTCAACTCACGATTTCATACCATTCATGATTTTAAAGGGTAACTACCTTAGTTTTCAGCTTATGTTTCTATGTGTTTGTGTCTGAGTGACTGATGAGAACAACAATCTCTGACATTGGTCCAGTATTAAGAGAGATCACTGTAGTCGGCAGCGGAGAAACAAGCTGTAATGTAAGTTAAGCTTGTATTTACCTTCACAAAAGTGCTCGTTTTGCCGCTGACAGACTCAGATTATTATTCTAAGTGTTTAACAACATTATGGAAAGGATTTCTAAGGAGGTCGACCTTTCTGTTAAAGAGTAAGATCCTTTTTTTTAAACATAAAAACACGCGCGAAATTAAGTTCGCTAAACTCACCAGACTCCATGTAAATAATCAGTGATTTTAGCATCGTAAAACACACTTCATTTAAAGTCGACAGAAACAAAATAAAACTATGAAAAGCCATTTTGGGGTCGTCTTTCCACTTTTCCAACCATCACTACTCTAGTTTTACTTGAAATAAACACATAGTTTACTGATTTACATGTGAAAATATGCTGGCTCTATACACGCTAAAAGTGCTGTTTTTTTAAATGGAGTCTGGTGGGTTTAGAGATAGCAACTTCAGAGCTGTTTCTGGTTAAACAGAAAGGTCTCTAAGAGGTTTTTAAAGGTCTATATATCTGTAGGGATCCATCCCATAATG
>NC_053129.1:33967811-33969575 GCF_010015445.1 Perca fluviatilis
ACTCACTCTCCACTGTTGTCTCTACACAACCACTTCACTGTTGTCTCTACATACCACTCTACCGCTGTCTCTAACATACTACACTCTCTACTGTTGTCTCTCTAACATACTCACTTCTACTGCTGTCTCTCTACATACCTACACTTCTACTGTTGTCTCTACATACCCCTACTGCTGTCTCTCAATACCACCCTCTACTTGTCTCTCTACATACTCTCTACTGCTGTCTCTCTTACATACAACTCTCTCTACTGTTGTCTCTACATACCCTCTACTGCTGTCTCTCTACATACTCACTCTCTACCTGCTGTCACTCTACATACTCACTCTACTGCTGTCTCTCTCACATACTCACTCTCTACTGCTGTCTCTTACATACTCACTCTCTACTGCTGTCTCTCTACATACTACTCTCTCTATCACTGTCTCTCTTACATACTCACTCTCTTAACTGCTGTCTCTCTACATACCACTTCTACTGCTGTCTCCTCTTCATACCAATTCTATCACTGCTGTCACTCTACATACCACTCTTTACTGCTGTCTCTACATACCAACTCTCATCACTGCTCTCTCTCTTCATACTACTCTCTACTGGTGCTCTCTACAACTACCTCTCTACTGTCTCTCTCTACATACTACTCTTACTCACTGTCTCTTACATACTCACTTTCACTGCTGTCTCTCTCTAATACTCACTCTCTACTGTTGTTCTCTTCATACTCACTCTCTCACTGCTGTCTCTCTTAATACTCACTCTCACTGTTGTCCCTCTACATACCTACTGTTTACTGCTGTCTCTATACATACTAACTCTCTACTGTCAGCTCTTCATACTCACTCTCTAACTGCTGGGTCTCTCTTACATTACTCACTCTTTACTGCTGTCTCTCTACATACTCACTTCATCACTGTTGTCTCTCTACATACTACTCTACTGTTGTCTCTACATACTCACTCTCTACATTGTTGTCTCTTACATACTCACTCTTACTGCTGTCTCTCTAACATACTACCTCTACTGTTGTCTCTCTACACTACTACTCAAACCCTGCCTGCCTCTCTACATACTACTCTCTACTGCTGTCTCTTTACACACTACACTCTCTACTGCTGTCTCTACATACCAATCTCTACTGCTGTCTCTACATACTACATTCTCACTGCTGTCTCTTATACTACCTCTACTGTTGTCTCTCTACATACTACCTCTTACTGCTGTCTCTTCTACATATACTACTTACTACTGTTGTCGAGATGATGATGAAAGATAGAGACGATGAGACGGGATGATGATGATGAGAAATGTTGAGATGATGATGAGGCGGAGATGATGAGAGATGAGAGATGGATGAGACGGGAAGAGGATGGATGAGATGATGGGATGAAGAAGGGATGGATGAGAGATGATGAGGAGATGGAGAGATGGATGGTGAGGATGGAAAGATGAGGATGGAGTGAGGGAAGAGGTGGTGGAGGAGTGGGATGGAGGAAGGAGGAAGGAGGGGGGAGGAAGGAGGAGGAGGAAGGAGGAGGAGAGGAGGAGGGTGGAGGAGGAAGGAGGAGGAGAGGAGGAGGAGGGAGAGAGGGGAGGAGGAGGAGGAGGAGGTGGAGGAGGGTGGAGGAGGAAGGAGGAGGAGGGAGGGTGGAGGAGGGTGGAGGAGGGTGGAGGAGGAGGAGAGGGAGGAATGGAGGAGGAAGGAGGAGGAGGAGGTGGAGGGTGGAGGGGGGTGGAGAGGTGGAGGAGGAGGAGGTGGAGAGGAT
>NC_053129.1:33975075-33977575 GCF_010015445.1 Perca fluviatilis
ACACACACACACAAACAGTCACACACACACAGTCACACACACACACACACACACACACACACATACACACACACACATATACACACATACACACACACACACACACACACACACACACACATATCACACAGTTACACACACACACACACACACATACACACACACACCAGACACAGGCACATACACACACGGCACACAAACACACACACACACACACACACACGCACACACACGCACACACACACACACATACACACAGACACACACAAACACGCACACGACACACACGGCACACAAACACACACACACACGCAGCACAGAAACACACACACACACACACGCAGCACACAAACACACACACACACACACACACACGGCACACAAACACACACACAAACGCAGCACAGAAACACACACACAACACACACACACACATACGCAGCACAGAAACACACACACACGCAGCACAGAAACACACACACACACACACACGCAGCACAGAAACACACACACACACACACACACACACACACACACAGAAACACACACAATACCCACACACACACACACACAGTCACACACACACACACAGTCACACACACACACACACGCAGCACAGAAACACACACACGAGACACACACACACACACACACGCAGCACAGAAACACACACACACGACACAAACACACACAGACACACACACAGTCACACACACACACACACACAGACACACACCGTTAGATCCGAGTTATTTTTGGGGCAATTTTGTTGAAAGAAACCCATACTTCTGTTAAAAAAACCAACAACCTTTTAACAATCTGACAACACAAGGAGTTTAGATAAAAGTCTGAATCCCAGCAGAATATTCAGAACCTGGTCTTGATTTCTCAGATCCTCCAGACGGCGCCCTGCTTCCCGTTTGGGACAGCCCGTCATCCCAGCGGTCCCAGGACGGCGAGCTGCAGACACAGGTGAGACATTCGCTGTCCCGACAAGGTTACGGTTAGAATAAAATCACACTGAATGCTCTAAACGAGATACCATGGAGCCATTGCTTGTCCTTGTCTAACCCCCTTGACGCCTGAATTTATTCACAATTATATAAGAACTTTATCATGTGTGTTCCTGGCTCCAAGCTGATGCTAAATTAAGTTGAGATTGTTAATTTGTCTATAGCATATGGAATAGATATAAATTTAGGTACGAAGCAAATTAGCGACAACAGGCATTTATGGTAAATTTCTTTACAAAATGGTAAAATTAATGAAAACACATAGAAGATTTCATTCATGTCACAAAGTTGTTAGAACTTCTAAACTGTAATTGACAAATACATGGATCCTGACAACAGCAAGACAGAAAACACTCTCCTACTCCCTAACATTGACAGTAGTTTCTTTAGGGTTAGGGGTGGGTGTCAGTACCCGATCCGTTCCACCTGCACGATCCGTTCTGCGCATGCGCAAGATGTTCACACGCTAGCCTCCAGCTAACGTTAGTTAGCTAATAGCTAATTCGGCGGACCGCTAGGTGATTATAGCGGTAGCTAACGGTTAATTCGGCGGACCGCTAGGTGATTATAGCGGTCTGCCGTTAGCCTCCACCGGGAAGCTAACGTTAGTTTAGCTAACGGTTAATTCGGCGGACCGCTAGGTGATTATAGCGGTCTGCCGTTAGCCTCCACCGGGAAGCTAACGTTAGTTTATCTAACGGTTAATTTGGCTAACCGCTAGCTGATTGCAGCGGTCTGCCGTTAGCCTCCACCGGGAAGCTAACGTTAGTTTATCTAACGGTTAATTTGGCTAACCGCTAGCTGATTGCAGCGGTCTGCCGTTAGCCTCCACAGTTAAGCTAACGTTAGCATGTAATAACTTTAAAAGACCCTCAAAATAAAACTTGAAAATAAACGTTAACATATATAACAGCTGTTACGTCAGTTCTACTTTACTTGTGCTCATTTAAAATACAATCACTCAACACTTGTCTTTATTGTTATTACTGTAAAGTCTTAATTTAGCTGTAGCTGCTTCTCCCATTAAGTTTGACTTAACGTTATTTTAGACTGAATCTAGCTGCAGAAACAACGTAACCAGTGGGGCGGGGCCTGTTATTTCGAGGTGGCATGAACGCAGCGTTATCATCTGCGCCTACGTCATGGCATACGTATCATCTTGCACATGCGCAGAACTTTCGCTTCCGTGAACCGGATGTAGTTCCCACTCCGACCGGTCCTACGAGAAACCAGTGCGTGCAAAAGGTTCCTAGGTATGTATCGCATGTAAACAACCCGGCATTGGGGGGAATACACCCACGCTATCTCGCCTGCAGTCGGAATGGAAGGAGTTTGATGCTAATTAGCGACAGTCTGCGTTAAGGGGCTAAGCACGGTGTGTTCCTGGGGGGCATACATGTCCTCCCAGACCAGATAGGGGGGGAGACCTCATAAACTCTGACCAGATAACAACTGACCACATCAACTCTTGTATCATGATGTATTGC
>NC_053129.1:33982575-33990075 GCF_010015445.1 Perca fluviatilis
AGTTACATTCTCTCTGCAGTAGAACATGTACTTAGTTACAGTAGAACATGTACTTAGTTACATTAGAACATGTACTTAGTTAAAGTAGAACATTTACTTAGTTACAATTGAACATGTTCTTAGTTACATTCTCTCTGCAGTAGAACATGTACTTAGTTACAGTAGAACATGTACTTAGTTACAGTAGAACATGTACTTAGTTACAGTAGAACATTTACTTAGTTACAGTAGAACATGTACTTAGTTACAGTCTCTCTGCAGTAGAACATGTACTTAGTTACAGTAGAACATGTACTGAGTTACAGTAGAACATGTACTGAGTTACAGTAGAACATGTACTTAGTTACAGTAGAACATTTACTTAGTTACATTCTCTCTGCAGTAGAACATGTACTTAGTTACAGTAGAACATGTACTTAGTTACAGTAGAACATGTACTTAGTTACATTCTCTCTGCAGTAGAACATGTACTTAGTTACAGTAGAACATGTACTTAGAAAGTAGAACATGCTAGTTAGGTAAAATGAATTTATTTAATTAACAGTACATCGTTGTAGAACATGTACTTAGTTACAGTAGAACATGTACTTAGTTATAGTAGAACATGTACTTAGTTACAGTAGAACATGTACTTAGTTATAGTAGAACATGTACTTAGTTACAGTAGAACATGTACTTAGTTATAGTAGAACATGTACTGAGTTACAGTCTCTCTGCAGTAGAACATGTACTTAGTTACAGTAGAACATGTACTTAGTTACATTCTCTCTGCAGTAGAACATGTACTTAGTTACAGTAGAACATGTACTTAGTTACAGTAGAACATGTACTTAGTTACATTCTCTCTGCAGTAGAACATGTACTTAGTTACAGTAGAACATGTACTTAGTTACAGTAGAACATGTACTTAGTTACATTCCTCCACTGGTCTCCTTCACCTGTCAGATAAATCCTTTCCTTACCCACAATGCCCCTGTGCTTCCTGGAGCTGCTCTAATCTGATAATCCCGGCTGACTCCTGGAGGAGTCTGGGTGTGTGGAGGCTGCCGGGGGATTAATGGCGTCCGTCTCGTAGGACCGGCGCCGAGCGGTGGTAAATGTTGTTGTTGTTGTTGTTGTCTCCGGGAGACGACCTTTGACCCCGGCGGCGCCCTGCTCTCGCTCGCCGCTCGCCATGGGCGCCCTGTGCTGGGTGCTGCCCCCCGAGGAGGACCAGGAGGTGCTGGAGGAGGAGGCGGAGGAGGAGAACGGCGAGATGTTTCCCGGCGTGGCGTTGGTGGAGTGGCTGCTGGAGGAGGCGGCACGCTGCCTCAGCTGCAGGAGGCCGCCAGACAGCCTCGTCCTGCTGGTAAACAGACAGACAGGCCGACAGGTAGACGGGTAGAGAGAGAGACAGGCAGGCAGGCAGGCAGGCAGGCAGACAAAGACAGAGACACAAACAGAGACACAGACAGGCAGGCAGACAGACAGACAGAGACACAAACAGGCAGAGACACAGACACAGACAGGCAGACAGGCAGAGACACAGGCAGGCAGACAGACAGACAGACAGGCAGACAGGCAAACAAAGACAGAGACACAGACAGACAGACAGACAGACAGAGACACAGGCAGGCAGAGACACGGACAGACAAAGACACAGACAGAGACACAGACAGGCAGACAGAGACACAGACAGGCAGGCAGGCAGACAGACAGGCAGAGACACAGACAGAGGCACAGGCAGGCAGACAGACAGAGACACAGACAAGCAGGCAGGCAGGCAGGCAGACAGACAGACAGACAGACAGACAGAGACACAGACAAAGACACAGACACAGACAGGCAGACAGACAGAGACACAGAAACAGGCAGGAAGGCAGACAGACAGACAGAGACAGGCAGGCAGGCAGGCAGGCAGACAGACAAAGACGCAGGCAGACAGACACAGGCAGGCAGGCAGACAGACAAAGACAGAGACACAGACAGGCAGGCAGGCAGGCAGGCAGACAGACAGACAGACAGACAGACAGACAGACAGACAGAGACCTTGTGTTCAGCTGTCCACATACTTTTAGCCACGTTTCCTGTGATGTGGAGCCATTTTTACTTGGCCGGCCAATATCGTGCGTACATTTTTGGTTATGTATCTCTGCTGCTGCTGTTGTTGTTGTTGTTGTTGTTGTTGTTGTTGTTGTTGTTAAGGGAACGGATGTTACCGGAGATTTAGAGCGCTGTTTTCTGTGGCACATCTGTACCTTTTTCTCGACTCGGTTTGGAGTACTTCAATCAGAATCAGATTTGGTTTTATTGGCCAAGTATGCTCACATACACACCAAGAATTAGACTTGGGTAGGTGTTAACTCTCTATACAGTCAACTAATAGACATGTGGTAGTAAAAATACAGTAGATAGATAGTAATATACACACATACTGTACAATAGAGACACAAATATACATATAGGCACATATCAACATCATATACAAAAAATACAAATATACAATTAAGACATAATATCAAGACAAGTACACATGGAGTGCAAAAAGTGCAAAAAGTAATAGTGCAAAGTAGTGTGCAAGATGCATATTGGTATGATAAGTGTGTAATGTGTAGAGAAGAGCGTGAGTGGCCAAAGTGGAGATGATGACCCACTTATCAAGTGTCCAGTAAAGTGATGGCAGTGGGAAAGAAGCTGGTCTTATGTCTGGTTGTTTCTGTGTGCAAGGATCTGTCGCGCCTGCCAGAGGGGAGGAGGTTAAAGGTCCCATGGCATGAAAATGTCCCTTTATGAGTTTTTTTTAACATTAATATGAGTTCCCCCAGCCTGCCTATGGCCCCCCAGTGGCTAGAAATGGTGATAGGTGTAAACCGAGCCCTGGGTATCCTGCTCTGATACAGTATTAGGGGACCACTAAGGTCTATATAAAAGAGACTTCAGATACAGTATTAGGGGACCACTAAGGTCTATATAAAAGAGACTTCAGATACAGTATTAGGGGACCACTAAGGTCTATATAAAAGAGACTTCAGATACAGTATTAGGGGACCACTAAGGTCTATATAAAAGAGACTTCAGATACAGTATTAGGGGACCACTAAGGTCTATATAAAAGAGACTTTTAGCATCAATAACAAACGCCAAAGGTCACCTGACCAAGCGTCTGTATTTTGCGAGATGGGAGTGAGAATGTGTTGCTGGGACCTGTGTTAATGGACTCTGTGTGTGTGTGTGTGTGTGTGTGTGTGTGTGTGTGTGTGTGTGTGTGTGTGTGTGTGTGTGGTGTGTGTGTGTGTGTTTAATTTGTCCTGGCAGGACGTGGGGCGGGTTCACGCCCTGTACCAAACGTTCTCAGAGCGCCGAGCGCCGGACGCCAACGCTCCCAGGAACCCGTACGGCCCGCAGCACGCCGGCGGCTCTGCAAGCCCCGCCCACCTGAGCGTGTGTCAGCGCCTGCGCCGAGTCATCGAGGAGCTGGTCGACACCGAGAAGTCCTACGTCAACGTCAGTACTGCAACTATTACACACACACACACACAGAGACACACACACACAGACACACACACACACAGACACACACAGACACACACACACAGACACACACGCACACTAAAACTGAAATGATTTACGTCCAATTTTATTGTATTTCTGTTAGTTTTATAACCCAGAAACATTTAGTTTAGTGTGTGTGTGTCTCTGTCTGTGTGTGTGTGTGTGTGTGTGTGTCTGTGTGTGTGTGTCTCTGTGTGTGTGTGTGTGTGTGTCTGTGTGTGTGTGTGTGTGTGTGTGTGTCTCTGTGTGTGTGAGTGTGAGTGTGTGTCTCTGTGTGTGTGAGTGTGAGTGTGTGTCTCTGTCTGTGTCTGTGTGTTTCTATGTCTGTGTGTGTGTGTGTGTGTGTGTGTGTGTCTTTCTGTGTGTGTGTGTGTGTGTGTGTGTGTTTTTTTGTGTGTGTGTGTGTGTGTGTGTGTGTGTGTGTTGCTGTGTTTGTGTGTGTGTGTTGCTTATGTGTGTCTGTGTGTGTCTCTCTCTGTGTGTCTGTGTGTGTGTGTGTGTGTGTGTCTTGTGTGTCTCTGTCTGTGTGTGTGTGTGTGTGTGTGTCTCTGTCTGTGTGTGTGTGTGTGTGTGTTGTTGTGTGTGTTTGTGTGTGTGTCTGTGTGTGTCTCTCTCTGTGTGTCTCTGTGTGTGTTTGTTTGTGTGTGTGTGTCTCTGTGTGTTGTTTCTGTTGTGTGTGTGTGTGTGTTTTGTGTGTGTGTGTGTGTGTGTGTGTGTGTGTGTGTCTCTGTTGTGTGTTTGTGTCTCTGTGTGTCTGTGTGTGTGTGTGTTGTGTGTGTGTGTCTCTGTGTGTCTCTGTGTGTGTGTGTGTGTGTGTGTGTGTGTGTCTCTGTGTGTCTCTCTGTGTGTGTGTGTGTGTGTGTGTGTGTGTGTCTCTGTGTGTCTCTCTGTGTGTCTCTGTGTGTGTGTGTGTGTGTGTCTCTCTCTGTGTGTGTGTGTCTCTGTGTGTCTCTGTGTGTGTGTATTTGAGTGATTCTCTAAAAGCTGACCGTGTCTCCATCAGGACCTGGTGTGTCTCTTTGACCTCTACCTGACTCCGCTGCAGAAGGAGACCTTCCTCAGTAAAGAAGAGGTACACATTCACACACAAACCACTTCTGAAATGATGCCAGGTTGGGGTAGTTTTTCAGCGTGTCTGACCGCGTGCCCCCCCAACCAGATGGAGGCGCTGTTCGGCAGCCTGCCGGAGATGTTGGACTTCCAGAGAGTCTTTCTGCAGAACCTGGAGGAGAGGATCGCCTCCTGCCCCAACTTCAGCCACCTGGAAACCCCCGCGCAGTTCAAGGTAAGCATCCAGCCAGGGACTAGGGCTGCTCGATTATGGGAAAAAATATAATTATTTCGGTCAATATTGAAATCACGATAATTTAACACGATTACTCGTTGACTTCTGGAAAGATGTGGCAATTATTGAACTTAAAAATTAGGGGAAAAAGTTAAATAAATCAACAGTAAATAAAACACATACAGCTGTGAAATATACCTTAATACTTTTCCTATTTAAACTTTATTTTTTCATTCAGAACACGAGAGAAAATAAGAGTTTACTTGCAAAACGTAATGAGCTGAATAATAGTTTTTCTCGATTATTCTCTTTTTGTGATCGTTGGGAGCCGAAATCATAATCACGATTAAATTTTCGGACAGATATTTAGAAATTATGATTGGGTTCCAGTCGGGCTCGGTCACATCAGCACCATAAGGCATTTGTTGTTAAAATGGTGCTGCAGCTCCTTTAAGAGAGCTCAGTGTGTGTGTGTGTGTGTGTGTGTGTGTGTCTGTCTGTCTGTCTGTCTGTCTATCTGTCTGTGTGTGTGGGGGGTGTGTGTGTGTCTGTCTGTCTGTCTGTCTGTCTGTCTGTCTGTCTATCTGTCTGTGTGTGTGGGGGGGGTGTGTGTGTCTGTCTGTGTGGGTGTGTGTGTTTGTGTGTGTCTGTCTGCGTGTGGGGGTGTGTGTCTGTCTGTCTGTCTGTGTGTGTGTGTGGGTGTGTCTGTGTGTGTGTGTGTCTGTGTGTGGGGGTGTGTGTGTGTGTGTGTGGGGTGTTTGGTGTGTGTGTGTGTGTGTGTCTGTGTGTCTGTGTGTGGGGGTGTGTGTGTGTGTGTCTTGTGTGTCTGTGTGTGTGTGTGTGTGTGTGTGGGGTGTTTTGTGTGTGTGTGTGTGTGTGTCTGTGTGTCTGTGTGTGTCTGTGTGTGTGTGTGTCTGTGTGTGGGGGTGTGTGTGTGTGTGGGTGTGGGGGTGTTTGTGTGTGTGTGTGTGTGTGTGTCTGTCTGTGTGTGTGTGTGTGTGTGTGTGTCTGTGTGTGTGTGTGTGTGGTCAGAGTGGGCAGAAGAGGAGATAGAAGGAAGCAGACGTGTTGTAGATGCGTGTCTCTACGACAGCCAATCACAGACATTACTAGATCTTGGTAGAAGCATGCTGCGTGCTGATTGGCTCACTGACGCTGATGAGATTTCCTCCTTTAGATAGTGAAATTGGAT
Source organism: Perca fluviatilis (assembly GCF_010015445.1). Classification (NCBI taxonomy): domain Eukaryota; kingdom Metazoa; phylum Chordata; class Actinopteri; order Perciformes; family Percidae; genus Perca; species Perca fluviatilis. Next base: position 33,988,584 of record NC_053129.1, read on the forward strand.
ATTTCATGATGAGGCATTTTTCAATACTCCTTCGTACTACTTTGTCGGTTCCTAAACAGTATTGGATTTGGTACCCAGCCTCTACTTTTTGGTGGATTTAACCGGCCCTGTTGTGCCAGATTTTTGAAAACTTTCTCTCTCTTTGCTCAAAGAAACTCCTCTTCTCGTTGGGCGGATCTTTCCTCTACTATGCCGACCACTTCAAGCACTACAGCGGCTTCTGTGCCAACCACATCAAAGTCCAGAAAGTTCTGGAGAGAGGTGAGTTTCATCTGTCACGCAGCGCTGCACAAAAGCAAACATCTAAATGCTTTATTTATACATTTACATTATCTGGAAATGCACAAAGACACAGTAATATAAACCTGTAGCTGCTAAGGATACTGTTATGAAAGCACTATGACATTTAAAGCGTAACTCTCGCCAAAATGCAACCTAGGGTCTTTTTGTAAATGTTCCCGAGTGCAGGCCTATAGGTAACATGCATTACCTGCAGGCCTAGGTAACATGCATTACCTGCAGGTCTAGGTAACATGCATTACCTGCAGGTCTAGGTAACATGCATTACCTGCAGGCCTAGGTAACATGCATTACCTACAGGTCTAGGTAACATGCATTACCTACAGGTCTAGGTAACATGCATTACCTGCAGGTCTAGGTAACATGCATTACCTACAGGTCTAGGTAACATGCATTACCTACAGGTCTAGGTAACATGCATTACCTGCAGGTCTAGGTAACATGCATTACCTGCAGGTCTAGGTAACATGCATTACCTACAGGTCTAGGTAACATGTATTACCTGCAGGTTTAGGTAACATGCTTTACCTGCAGGTCTAGGTAACATACATTACCTGCAGGTTTAGGTAACATGCTTTACCTGCAGGTCTAGGTAACATACATTACCTGCAGGTCTAGGTAACATGTATTACCTGCAGGTCTAGGTAACATACATTACCTGCAGGCCTAGGTAACATGTATTACCTGCAGGTCTAGGTAACATACATTACCTGCAGGTCTAGGTAACATGTATTACCTGCAGGTCTAGGTAACATACATTACCTGCAGGTCTAGGTAACATGCACTACCTGCAGGCCTAGGTAACATGCATTACCTGCAGGTCTAGGTAACATGCACTACCTGCAGGTCTAGGTAACATGCACTACCTGCAGGCCTAGGTAACATGCATTACCTGCAGGTCTAGGTAACATGCATTACCTGCAGGTCTAGGTAACATGCATTACCTGCAGGTCTAGGTAACATACATTACCTGCAGGTCTAGGTAACATGCATCACCTACAGGCCTAGGCAATTTCATTACGTCATTCTTAACGGAGATCTTCTCACACTCAAAACACACATTTATCGATTTAGGGTAGGTTAGAAGAATCACTGTCTGCGGCTAGCAGTATCCAATCAACAAACGTATCGTGAGTTGTAAGTGGTTCTCTTTTCTAAAACTTCAATGCCTCGCAACTTTGGCCGCAGTCAC
>NC_053129.1:34000075-34005075 GCF_010015445.1 Perca fluviatilis
CACTGCAAACCGTTCATCAGACCTGCAGAAGTTGTCACATCAACATATGACGAAGGATTCACTCAGACGTGAACTCCTAAACACACTGCTGACTTTCATCTCGACAACATCACGGACGTCTGGGGGACATTTGGGATATCACAACCTCTGGCTGCCGCGATAACAACAATAATTCCTACCTCACACACACAGACACACACACACACACACATATACAGACAGACACACACACACAGACAGACAGACATTTTTGAACCTCACATGCGAACAAATGCAAACTGGAGTAATTTTGTAAAACAGCCATGTGAAGGAACTCAAGTTAAAAATTATTATATTAACACTGTGAGAAGAAACTTAATCTCATAAAATATTTCAACTCTATAGAGGCCCTATGTTCCCACATTTTTCTTAAAATTAGGCCCTATGTTAGGGTTAGGGTTACATTCCATCTGTAGTCCATTGCTACTGGGTAATAGTGTAATAATTGGGTGTAATTGGCTACCAAATTGGGAGAAAGGGGGATAAAATATGACACAAATTTATTAAAAAAGGAGATGTGGGAACATAGGGCCTAATTTTGGAAAATAAATCTTAGAAATGTGGGAACTGTGGGAACATAGGGCTGTGGGACCATAGAGCTGTGAGAACATAGAGCTGTGGGACCATTGGGCTGTGGGAACATAGGGCTGTGGGACCATAGAGCTGTGGGAACATAGAGCTGTGGGAACATAGAGCTGTGAGAACATGGGGCTGTGGGAACATAGAGCTGTGAGAACATAGAGCTGTGGGAACATAGGGCTGTGGGAACATAGGGCTGTGGGACCATAGAGCTGTGGGAACATAGGGCTGTGGGAACATAGGGCTGTGGGACCATAGAGCTGTGGGAACATAGAGCTGTGGGAACATAGAGCTGTGGGAACATAGGGCTGTGGGACCATAGAGCTGTGGGAACATAGAGCTGTGGGAACATAGAGCTGTGGGAACATAGAGCTGTGGGAACATAGGGCTGTGGGAACATAGGGCTGTGGGACCATAGGGCTGTGGGACCATAGGGCTGTGGGAACATAGGGCTGTGGGACCATAGAGCTGTGGGAACATAGAGCTGTGGGAACATAGAGCTGTGGGAACATAGAGCTGTGGGAACATAGAGCTGTGGGAACATAGGGCTGTGGGACCATAGAGCTGTGAGAACATAGGGCTGTGAGAACATAGGGCTGTGGGAACATAGGGCTGTGGGACCATAGTGCTGTGGGACCATAGGGCTGTGGGACCATAGAGCTGTGGGAACATAGAGCTGTGGGACCATAGGGCTGTGGGACCATTGGGCTGTGGGACCATAGGGCTGTGGGACCATAGGGCTGTGGGACCATTGGGCTGTGGGACCATTGGGCTGTGGGACCATAGAGCTGTGGGACCATTGGGCTGTGGGACCATAGAGCTGTGGGACCATAGGGCTGTGGGACCATAGGGCCTAATTTTGGAGAAAAATCTTAGAAATGTGGGAACATAGGGCTTTAGGAACATAGGCACACTCCCGTTTATCCATCTCTTTTCAGGACAACAAGGTAACAAACACACCTCAAACCTCCAAAACACTTCCAGGAAATATGGATTCTGTTTAAACTTCAAAGAGGATTTTGTGTTGAACAACGATGGAGTCTTTTGATTCCTGTCAGAAGAAAAGTTGTATTTTTTGTCAGGAACATTCTTCAAAACGTTGGATATAACAGCGTGGATTTAACAGTTCTTACGAGGACCAAAGACTCGATCACTTACGAGTGATCTCAGAACCCTAAAAAACACACACACATCTGGAGCTCATTTATTTTTTTACACGACTACATTTCCTACAGTTTTGATTTCCGGAAGAGCTCTCTTCGTCTGATGGATCTCTGCTCACTTCCTTTTTTTATTTTACATTTTAATATCATAACTCTCGTTCTTTTATTGTAAATCGGAGCTCACTGTGTTCTCGACAGAAGAGGATTCATCTTCAAAAACTTCAAAAAAAGCAGACGAATGTTGGACTCGAATGTTTTTCAGTATTTTGTTGCACTTCTCTGCCTGAATGCATTATTACGGCTTACTGGTTATTGTAGGGATGCACCGAATCCAGATTTTTTGGGTTTCAGCTGAATACCGAATACACTGGTTAAAATTCTGCTGAATCCTCCTCCCATCCTCAGTCCACTAACACAGTAAACATTAGGAAGTAAACAACGTCCACAGCCTCTAAAATAGTTAAATGCGTGGCCGGCTTGGCTCAGTGGGTGGAGCAGGCGCACATATACTGAGAGGCTTATGCCTCGACGCAAAGGTCCAGGGTTTGAATCTAACCTGTGACGGTTTCCTGCATGTCTCCCCCCCTTTCTCACCTAGCTGCCCTGTCAATTAAATGGGGGAAAAGCCAAATAGTTAAATCTAACAACTTAATGTTGAATTCACATCGTAGGAAAGCACATCGCCATCGCCAGATGAGTGACAATTTTGTTTGGCGAATTTCCGCTAACCAGTGTATGATGAAGGCATGTTGGGGGGGGGGGGTGAAATTAGAAAGCTAGCATTAGCTAACGAGCAGTACCCGGCTGTTCGGTCGCTCCGCTCCCCCTGACTGTCGGGAGAACAGCTGACCGGGAGAGGCACCGTCTGGTTAACACCAGTTTTTAGCTGTGACTGTCCTTCCTTTGCCATACCTGAAGTTGCTGCATTCTGGCTGCTGTCTGGAGATTCCTTCATGCACAACTCGTATTCTTTCAGATGTTTCAGACCAGATGTTGTAACAGCGGCCATGTTGTGTATAGTTTAGGGTCCTCGCCACCACCAGACCAATCAGCGTTGAACAGATTGAACATGTAGCTGGACTTGAATGGCCTTCTTTTGACTGAAAGTACTGCCAAACAACAACTTTTTCTGCTCACCAGATCCATGTCCACTTTCTCACAGCCTACTGCTCACCTGATCCATGTCCACTTTCTCACAGCCTACTGCTCACCTGATCCATGTCCACTTTCTCACAGCCTACTGCTCACCAGATCCATGTCCACTTTCTCACAGCCTACTGCTCACCAGATCCATGTCCACTTTCTCACAGCCTACTGCTCACCTGATCCATGTCCACTTTCTCACAGCCTACTGCTCACCTGATCCATGTCCACTTTCTCACAGCCTACTGCTCACCAGATCCATGTCCACTTTCTCACAGCCTACTGCTCACCTGATCCATGTCCACTTTCTCACAGCCTACTGCTCACCAGATCCATGTCCACTTTCTCACAGCCTACTGCTCACCAGATCCATGTCCACTTCCTCACAGCCTACTGCTCACCAGATCCATGTCCACTTTCTCACAGCCTACTGCTCACCAGATCCATGTCCACTTTCTCACAGCCTACTGCTCACCAGATCCATGTCCACTTTCTCACAGCCTACTGCTCACCTGATCCATGTCCACTTTCTCACAGCCTACTGTTCACCAGATCCATGTCCACTTTCTCACACCCTACTGCTCACCTGATCCATGTCCACTTTCTCACAGCCTACTGCTCACCAGATCCATGTCCACTTTCTCACAGCCTACTGCATTGAAAGCCCAACATTCAGCCGAATTCGAAGCCGATTCGGCTGGATTCGTTAAGAATCTAAGAAAGGTAGAGCTGGGTACCGACCGGACTGCCCCTAAAGTGTTGAGTATTGAAAAATGCCTCGTCATGTGATACCCAATTTCAAACTCGGGGCTGAACGATAAGTGTTGCCCGATGGCCCATCCAGGCGTCATCGTATCTTATTCATGTGATTTAAAAGCACCGTTGGCCGTGGCTGGGTTAGCTCAGTTGGTAGAGCGGGTGCTCGTGAGGAGGTTTACACACAGGTTTGACTCCGACCTGCGGCCCTTTGCTGCATGTCATTCCCCCCTTCCTCTCTCCCCCTTCATGTCTTCAGCTGTCCTGTGGAAATAAAGGCCTAAAATGCCCCCCAAAAATTCTATATAAAAAGAAAAATAAAATATAAAAAAAGCACCGTTGACCAATCAAGAAGTGCGATGACGCTTGATTCTTTTGACGGGTTTTTTTAACGGCATTATTGACACTTTTTTAGTTTGACACCTGACGATTTCTCAATATTTTGTGACATTTGTTTTTTCGACTTTATTTTCAAAAAAAAAATTTTTCTCACTTTTGTTTTTTCTATGTTTTTTTCGAAGAATTGTAAAAAGGGGGTCAGTAAAAATGGACTCCTAGCAAGTAGAAATTTTTGACCCAACCCCGTTAAAAAGCCCAATATTCGGCCCACTCCGAAGCCAAATCCTGGATTCGTTGCATCCCTAAAAATTCAAAAAGCAGACGAATGTCGGACTCTTGTTTTCAGTATTTTGTTGCACTTCTCTGCCTGAATGCGTCATTCCTGTAGTAGTCTTTCTGTGTGTGTGTGTGTGTGTGTGTGTGTGTGTGTGTGTGTGTGTGTGTGTGTGTGTGGTTGTGTAATTTAGTTTTCTAAACTGACCCCGGGGGGGCGGAGTCATTCCTTCAGCATCGTGTTCTCTAATGTGTGTGTTGTAAATGTAGTTCTTGTACAGTCAGTGTATTCCTCCGTTGTAGTTCTGTGTAAGGTGATATTTTCTTTGACCAAAGCAGTGGAATGTGTGGAGCTGCTGGATCCTATCCAAGCCTTCTCAGAATATATATATATATATATATATATATATATATATATATATATATATATATATCCACAGCTTGAGGATTTTGTATTTATAGTATTTTGTGACGAAAAACACGGAAAACGAGGAAGAAGAGGAAGAAAAGAAGAAGAAGAGCAAGAAGAAGAAGCCAGTGTTTAATTTTAAATAACTCAAGTTATTTTATATTAACTGTTATTAAAGTATTTTGGTAATTTATTTTCTTAAATATTTTGTGTACATCTTTTTAACGACTTGATGCTGTAAAAGTTCAATAAATGATATTTAATAAGTCTTTCTGTGTGTGTGTCTCTGTGCGTGTGTG